>NW_026927699.1:197500-309819 GCF_032062105.1 Saccostrea cuccullata | reverse complement strand
GTATTCATCCTCTATGTTGCTTATTTTTTTCAATATATTATTGGCATTTTTAGGTCACCTGAGTAAACTCAGATGACCTATTGCTATCTGTTTTCGTCGTTCGTCGTACGTCGTGCGTTAACATTTGAACATTTTTAGCTTCTTCTCTGAAACCAATGAACCAATTTCAACCAAATTTGGCACATAGCATCTATCGGTAAAGGGGAACAAAAATTGTGAATTTCGTGGTCCCTGCCCCCCTAGGGCCTGGGTATGGGGACAAAAACCACTAAAATTAGCGCAATTTTTAAAAAAAAATTATTTTTTACTCCTGGACATCTAGCAATTAAACTGTTGGTATAATTGTAATCAGCACTGAGTCCTCTACCAAAATTGTGAAATTCATGGCCCCAGGGTCAGGGGTTCTAGTGCTAGGGCGGGGCTAAACAGGTTATATAGTGAAAATGCATTATTTCTTTGAAATTCTTCTTTTCTGTTTGTGGGCATTGAATAAACTAATCAAGTGCATAGGTAAGTTGAAAATGGCCGCCTTTTCCAAAATTGTGAATTTCATGGCCCCAGGGTCAGGGGTTCTAGTGCTAGGGCGGAGCTATATAATTACATAGTGAAAATGCATAAATTCTTTGAAATACTTCTTCTATGTTTGTGGGCATTTAAAATAAACTAACCAAGTGCATGGTTATGTTGAATAAGACTGCCTCTTCTCAAATTGTGGACTTAATGGCCGCAGGGTCAGGGGTTCTAGTGGTAGCGTGGGGCTATATAGATTGTATAGTGAAAATGCAAAAATTCTTTGAAATTCTTCTCCTCTGTTCATTGGCATTAGATAATCTAAGCAAGTGCATGGCTATGTTGAATAAGGCTGCCTCTTCCAAAATTGTAAACTTCATGGCCCCAGGGTCAGGGGTTCTAGTGCTAGGGCGGGGCTATATAGATTATATAGTAAAAATGAATTGAATTGTTTCTTTGAAAATCTTCATCTTTGCTCCTGAGTATTAAATAAACTTACCAAGTACATAGTTATTTTGTATAAGGCTACCTCTTCCAAAATTGTGAATTTCATGGCCCCTGGGTTGGGGGTTCTGGTGTTAGGGCGGGGCTTTATTGAATATATAGTGAAAATGCATAAATTCTTTAAAACTCGTCTTTTCTGCACCTGAGTATTTACCCAATGAACTATGTACGTAGTTATGAGGAGGAAGGATTAGAGATTATTGTGTAAGGGAGGAGGGGGCTCTAATGTTTATATAGTGAAAATGCTTGAATTCTTTGAAAATATGTACCTTTGTTATTGGGTACAATGCTTCTTCCAAAAAAAATGATTAATTCCCTGTCCCCTGGTACAGAGGTACTTAGAAGGGAGGGGGGGGGGGGTAACATAATCTGAAATAATATAATGCTTTGAAGTCTGCACTTTAGTATTAATCAACAGCATGATGAAATAAAATTTTTTTTAAAATTCCAATATTTTTAAAGATGTGGCACCAGGGTCAGTGGTTCCTGTGGGATGGGGAGCTCAACTGTGGACCCTGACCCTGAAATTCACTAAAAGTGGATATGCATTTTCTCTTTGTAACTCTGATCTACCTTTGGCTTTTAAGTAACCAGAGTAAGCATGCTAAGTGTATAATTATGATCAGCAATGGTGCCTCTTTCAAAATTGAGAATTTCATGGCCTCTAGTTTAAAACATGAATCAAATTCAATTGTTGGAAAGTTGTAGCATGATACTCAGGTGACCTATAAGGCCCATGGGCCTCTTGTTATAAAATTCAAGAGGTACATGTACATCAAAATTCTAAAAACTGTTGGCGAACAACGCGGCCAAAGTGAGAAAGGTTTGCTTTATGAACCATGGGCCTCGTATTTACTATTCTTCTATAATTGTTGAAAAGAAATCATAATTCATTATTATAATTATGTTTCATTCTTTTTTTCATATAAATTTTTTATATTTTATAATAAAAGAGATATTAGTATTTTATCTGGGACGGTCCGTTTCTGATAACACTGAAAGAGTAATTATCTTTTTTTTATCATTTTATAAAAGAAGTATATGTAAATGTGTGTGTGTTTTATTTTATTTTTAGCTCACCTGAGCTGAAGGCTCAAGTGAGCTTTTCTGATCAAAATTTGTCCGTTGTCTGTCGTTGTCGTTGTTGTCGTTGTCGTTGTCGTAAACTTTTCACATTTTCATCTTCTTCTCAAGAACCACTGGGCCAATTTCAACCAAACATGGCACAAAGTATCCTTGGGTGAAGGGGACTCAAGTTTGTTCAAATGAAGGGCCACGCCCTTTTCCAAGGGGAGATAATCATGAATTTGTTAAAAATTAATGGCATTTTTAAAAAATCTTCTTCTCCAGAACCGCTGGGCCAGGAAAGATCATGAGAAAGCATCCTTAGGTAGTGTAGATTCAAGTTTGTTCAAATCATGACCCCCAGGGCAAGGGTGGGGCCAAAATGGCCGACCCAAATTTTACATAGGAATATATAGGAAAAATCTTTAAAAATCTTCTTCTCCAGAACCACTGGGCCAGGAATGATGAAACTCATGTGGAGTCATCCTCAGGTAGTGTAGATTCAAGTTTGTTCAAATCATGACCCCCGGGGCAAGGGTGGGGCCAAAATGGTCGACCGAAATTTTACATAGGAATATATAGGAAAAATCTTTAAAAATCTTCTTCTCCAGAACCACTGGGCCAGGAAAGATGAAACTCATGTGGAATCATCCTCTATTAGTGTAGATTCAAGTTTGTTCAAATCATGACCCCCGGGGCAAGGGTGGGGCCAAAATGGCCGACCCAAATTTTATATAGGAATATATAGGAAAAATCTTTAAAAATCTTCTTCTCAACAACCACTGGGCCAGGAAAGATGAAACTCATGTGGAATCATCCTCAGGTAGTGTAGATTCAAGTTTGTTCAAATCATGACCCCCAGGGCAAGGGTGGGGCCAAAATGGTCGACCCAAGTTTTACATCGGAATATATAGGAAAAATCTTAAAAAATCTTCTCCAGAACCACTGGGCCAGGAAAGATGAAACTCATGTGGAATCATCCTCAGGTAGTGTAGGTTCAAGTTTATTCAAATCATGACCCCCGGGGCTAGGGTGGGGCCAAAATGGCCGACCCAAGTTTTACAAAGGGATATATAGGGAAACCTTTTAAAATCTTCTTTTCAAGTACTTCAAAGCTATGATTAGTGATATTTATATGGAATCATCCTCAGGTAGTGTAGATTCAAGTTTGTTCAAATGATGAATGCCTGGAGGGGGTGGGGGGAGTAAATTCAAGCCTGATGTGCTCAGGTGAGCTCTGTGGCCCCTGGACCTCTTGTTTTAATGAACGTTTGATTATTTTCATGTAAATATTGTATAAGCATCAATTGATTATTTAAAATAATTTTAAATATGCTATTCATACACATGAACAATGTTTCAGATTAATCTGGAGAATCTAATTGTTGCCGGTAAAAGCAGGGCTTCCAATATAATATATACTCTTGTTTACACGTAACAAAGTCCTGAAATGTACTCTGTTTAATTAAGATTTTTTTCGAGTATTTGTGAAAATGAAAAAAAGATAATAAAATAGATTTGTTAATGTCCATTTCCTTCTGTTCCATTTACTGAAATTAATCTTTCAGTTCCTCTTCAACATGCAGTTTGATGACTGATACCGTGAGGGCAAACATAAATCAATATTTCAAATAAATATAGAGTTTATAATAGATAAATTTAGAAATATCATAAAGAAACCAATTTTTCAACACTATTTGAATAAAAATTGTTATATGGAGGTGTTATTATTAAAGCCAAAATCTATAAATAATTGGGCAGTTCGTATTGCCATCAGTTCTCCAGTTTTTTGGTCTTTGGCCCAGGAAAAACTAACTTTAATCATATATTCATATTTGAATTTAACTACATTGTATGTAACTTTTTTGGAAAAATTTTTATTCTTTCATGTGATTTTTGGTATTTTGTTTTTGTTTTTGTTTTTGTTGTTTTTTTTTTTTTTTTTTTATGCATGTCGTTTTAAAAGATATTTGTTTATTATATATTTCTTTGAAATTTCATATTTGTTAGTTTGAGAAGTAGAGTCCCCGTTTTCGTGAATGTTGCAGGATAAACGCTTCGTTAAAATATTAAAACTGAGGCGTTCTCATGAGCCGAAATTTCTACATTTCAAACAGAATTTAATTTCCAGACCGAAGCGGTTAAAATGCATCATTTATGATAACAAGAATTTAAATTGTATTTTTAAATGTACAGTAACAAAATAAGTTATATTTCATCGTTTTATCATTAAATCATGGAGTTTAAATGATGTTAAGTTCTTGAAAAAGCCCCGCTTAGCAATTCAGGATCTTTTGGTTTTCATACCTTTATATTTACATTTGCTGTGTTTTTCTCAAGTCGACTGTGAGCTTGATTTGAATACCATTTTCTTGTTTACTCACGCGTATGAATATGCACGGAAAATGTGCGCTTATGTGAAGTCACATTGAAACTAAACAGAAGTTGGTAAATTTAAAAAAAGATATAGGCCAGCGAGTGCGTTTAGACATGTAAACTGTAAACTTGAGGAATGTTCATGTGGATACATTGTAATTGGTGTGCAAATCACACAAGACTTGAACGTAGGCATGCTTTTTTATGATACGCAAGTGATTTACACACAGAACTGTTTCCATTAAGAAAGAGGATTTTCTATTCGTGTCCTCTTTTTTGAATTCAAAATGAAAAATGAAGACAATGCAATTTCAGCAATCAACATTTTTTTCTAATTCATTGCCATTATTGAATACATTGAGAATTGGTGAGAACACCAATTTTTATGTTAAAACAGACAAATTATTAATCGGTTTTCTATATAAACAGTCAAAAATTGGTGAAAGCACCAATTTGAATTATCAATAACTTCAAAAGGTGATTGATCTTGGTGGTTCCACCACGAAAACAAGAGTGAATTTAAAATACTTCATTCTCTAGTTAATTCTACAAATAAGTGAACTAACTATACAACAACTTGGTGGGTCCACCAAAAATACGAAGACGAATGCCTAAGATTACATAAAATAGATATAGCAAGTGTATTTTATCAGTAGTGGGGATTTTGGTGGTTCCATCAAAAAAATTGAATGTAGTGAAATTCCCGATAACATTTTAAAAATGACGTTGGTGAATCCACCAGTTTTAAAATACTGAAACAAGTCATTGAGAGAAACTGAGTTGTAGAACCACATAAAAAACGTCCTTTATACAGAGTCGATGCACTCACCAAAATGCAAAAATTCAACTAACAACACATTCATAAATTTTTCTCACAAATACTTGGTGGAGCCCACCAAAAATACAAATTGAAATTCACAAGAATGATTAAATGATACACTGTCAAGATTACCTTGTATTCACTAACAGTGGGCAGTTTGGTGGATCCACCAAAGACACTAAAATCAAATTTAAAGGCAATCATAATTTTCTTGTAAAATAACTAAGCGACACTTACTTAATACATTTATGTACACAAGAACAAAAACCTGGTGGGTCCACCAGAAAATTCGAAAATCTTCATTCCCAAGTCCCCTTACAAGGGGAGATAATCAAGAAAAGACAAAAATGGGGTGGGGTGACTAAAAAATCTTCTCAAGAACCACTGGGCCAGGAAAGCTGAAACTTATGTGGGAGCATCCTTGGGTAGTGTAGATATTAAATTGTTAAAATCATGACCCCTGGGGCTAGGGCGGGGCCACAATAGGGAATCCAAGTTTTTTATAGAAATATATAGAACAAATCTTTAAAAATCTTCTTCTCAAGAACCACTGGGCCAGAAAAGCTGAAACTTATGTGGAAGCATCCTTGGGTAGTGTAGATATTAAATTGTTAAAATCATGACCCCCAGGGGTAGGGCGGGGCCACAATAGGGAATTTAAGTTTTACATAGAAATATATAGAACAAATCTTTAAAAATCTTCTTCTCAAGTACCACTGGTCCAGGAAAGCTGAAACTTATGTGGAAGCATCCTTGGGTAGTGTTAATATTAAATTGTTAAAATCATGACCCCCGGGGGTAGGGCGGGGCCACAATAGGGAATCCAAGTTTTACATAGGAATATATGGAACAAATCTTTAAAAAATCTTCTTCTCAAGTACCACTGGTCCAGGAAAGCTGAAACTTATGTAGTAGCATCCTTGGGTAGTGTAGATATTAAATTGTTAAAATCATGACCCCCAGGGATAGGGCGGGGCCACAATAGGGAATCCAAGTTTTACATAGAAATATATATGAAAAAACTTTAAAAATCTTCTTCTCAAGAACCAGTGGGCCAGGAAAGCTGAAACTTATGTAGTAGCATCCTTGGGTAGTGTAGATATTAAATTGTTAAAATCATGACCCCCGGGGGTAGGATGGGGCCACAATAGGGAATCCAAGTTTTACATAGAAATATATGGAACAAATCTTTAAAAATCTTCTTCTCAAGAATCACTGGGCCAGGAAAGCTGAAACTTATGTGGAAGCATCCTTGAGAAGTGTAGATTCTAAAGTTTTCAAATAAAAAAGGGAAGGGGGTTGTTGGGCATGATAGGTATAGCAAGAGGGGGAATCTGGTAAAGATCTGCATCACCCAAGTTACTCAGGTGAGCGATGTGGCCCATGGGCCTCTTGTTTATATGTAACATAAAATTCTACAGAAATTCAAATATTAAAACTACTTCAAAACAAGATGTGTTTGTGAAACACTATGCACCAGGTGGCAACAAATTCAAACAAGTTTTTTAAGCATATAGGTCACAGTCAAGGTAACAAGGTCATTGGCCTTGGTGTCATTTGAAAGAGCTTAATTAGTGGAGTATGCAAATCAAGTATGAAGTCTCTATCTTTAATGGTACAATGGCGAA
Organism: Saccostrea cuccullata; assembly: GCF_032062105.1. NCBI lineage: Eukaryota > Metazoa > Mollusca > Bivalvia > Ostreida > Ostreidae > Saccostrea > Saccostrea cuccullata. The sequence continues at coordinate 302,916 of NW_026927699.1, read as the reverse complement.
AGTTCAAAGTGGTATTTATAGCATTAAAGTCACGGTAAAGGTCAAAAGTTCACTGGCCTTGGTGTCTTTTGAAAGAGCATAATTAGTGAAGAAGGCTTTCCAAATATGATTTCTCTATCTTTAATGTATCAAAAGTTAAGACGAAAGTTCAGAAAAAGCTATTTAAAGCATATAGGTCACAGTCAAGGTCACAAGGTCATTGACCTCAGAGTCTTTTGAAAGAATTTAATTAGTGGAGTAGGCATATTAAATATGAAGTCTGTATCTCTCATGGTTCAAAAGTTATGGTGGAGGTTAAAGTTGACAACAGACAAACAGATACAGTACCGACCAGACCCAACCTGACACAAAGCAGTCCCAGAGCAGTCCCGGGGACTGCTTTCTGGGACTGCTAAAGCAGTCCGGCAGCAGTCCCACAGCGGTCCCAGAGCAGTCCCACAGCAGTCCCAGAGCGGCCCCAGCATTCCCAGCCGTCCCAGAGAGCAGTCCCAGCAGTCCCAGAAAGCAGTCCCAGCAGTCCCAGAGGGCTGGGTTTATTAATTTAATGGGAGGAGCTAACTCAGAAATGAGATTTCCAATATACAATGGAACTATAAAAGGCTGTAGAAATTGATTCTGTGTAGTATGCGAAGGTCATTTATGAACAGTACGCGCATAGAAACAAATTGAAATAATATTAATTGAAGGAAGAAGGCTTTCACACTTACATGTACATGTATAAAAAAAATAAACTGAACATGAATATTACACCAGACCAGTCCCAAATTAAAATTAATTAGAGTTAAAATTTATTATTTATTAATTAAAATTAATCACAATTATATCTGGTATATTAATAATTCGATTTCTTTATTTTCTGTGATTATTACTAGTACTGTTTCCCATATTTATTTTTTATACAGAAAATTAAACGTGAATTAATTATTTTCCACCAGGATTAGCTTTAAATAGATCTTATTGTTATATGGCCAATTTCCATACTAACGGGATACTCTACTAAATTTTCTTAAGTATAGGGGCTTTTAAAAAATTCTTTGTTAATTTTGCCAAGTATTATTTTTCAGTCATGATTATTTTTACTGACATGTCAATTTAATTATTTTAAATTTCTCTATCTCTATAATACTGTGCTTTAAGTTTTAAGTGCTTTATTTGTAAATGTTAGAGTGTACATTATGTACATCTGTAAATTACCAGAATGGAAGCTTCAGATTATGTTCAAAATTAATTAATCCTGAAAGAAATTCATACACATTTCATTTATCGATTTTATTTTTGCCTTACATAGATTGAAATTAGGGTCATTGTTGACCAGTATGTTCAATGAAGTGAAACGCTGATATGTATACACAAATAACATGCACTGATTTTCTGCCCAAAGGCGATTGAAACCGCGAGTGTTGATACCATTTTTATACACATTAATCGGTCAGGTAAACACAAGCAGAACAAAAAAAGAAATAAATCACAATTCCCGGTATTTTCAACTGTTTATTTTTAAAATTAATGTACTCTTTGAATAACTTGTTTTATAAATTAAAAACTACATGTACAGGTAATTCATTAAGAATTTCCCCAGTGATTATCCACATTGTTTATGTTATTAATGGAAGAATTGTAGCATTAATTTATTATTTTTATTTCATAGTCATTTAATAAAGTGTGAGGTTTCTACTTGAGGGTTAAAACATGTTCCTTTTTCAATTAAAAATCTTATATCTAACTGTAATAATTATTTTTAAATAGACTAGTACCAATGCAAATTTTTAGTATTTAATTTTACATTAAATACCCCCGTAATAAAAAGGCCTACGTTTTGATATTTTTTTTCTCATAAACCTTATCTTATATTTAGGGGAAAATATTAATCTTCTCCTGACTTCCTTATTTTACAACTTTATTTTTTAAAACTTTATTCTAAACTACATTTGTGTAAATATACAGTCTAAGTAAATATTAATTAACTATAATAATCTCTTCTTATTAAAAGATTGTAAGAAATCCTCGCTTTTTAAACAGTTTAAACTCATCTCTGCTGCAAGTAAACAAAACAACAGGGGGCCTGCAAATTCAGAATACACAAGGGGGCGGAGCTATCATGTCACTCAGAACCTTTTTTCACACATGAGTGAACAAAGCAGTCCCAGAAAGCAGTCCCAGGAACAGCTGGGTGTGCTGGGTCTGCTTTTTAGAGCAGTCCCACAGCAGTCCCAGAGCAGTCCCACAGCGGTCCCAGAGCAGTCCCACAGCAGTCCCAGAGCGGTCCCAAAGCAGTCCCGGGGACTGCTTTCTGGGACTGCTTGGGTGTCAGGTTGGGTGTGGTCGGTACTGTATAGAAACAGGATAAAAACCAGATGTGTTTGTGAACATTATGCGCCCGGCGGCAACAAAGCTCAAACAAGAGGCCCATGGGCCTTATAGGTCACCTGACCATTATGCAACAACTTTCCAGTGATTGAATTTGATTCATATTTTAAGCCAGATGCTATGGCATTCACAATTTTGAAAGAGCTGGAAGTCCATTGGTCATCATAACTATACACTTAGCAGTTGCTTAGTTTGGTTACTTAATACCCATAGGCAGGGTAGGGGAACAAAACAAGAGGCCCACGGGCCTTATAGGTCACCTGAGAATTATGCAACAACTTTCCAGTTATTGAATTTGATTCATGTTTTAACTTAAGCCAGATGATATATGGCATTCACAATTTTGAAAGAGGCGCCATTGATCATCATAAAAATACACTTAGCAGTTGCTTAGCTTGGTTACTGAATACCCATACACAGGGTAGGGGAACAAAAATGCATTCCAACTAATCAGTAATATTCAGCAATAATCAGTAGTGCCCCTAACACTGTGCCATAAACCCCTGACCCTAGGTCCACACATTGCACAAATTTTAAAAAGGCACCCTTAAAATTGCCTTTCAAAAAATAAATGTTTTATAAATACAAAGCAGCAGATTTCAAACAATTAATTCATTTTTTCAGTATATAAGTAACCCCCCCCCCACACCCCTGACCCTGGGGCCTTGAAATTCACAACTCTGCAAGATTAGGGCCCTTGCTAATCATAACTATATAGGTAGTTCATCTGCTTCATACCCAGAGACAGAGAAGAAAATTTTGAAAGATTTAATGAATTTTCACTATACATGTATAATCAATAGAGCCCCGCCCTAACACCAGAACCCCTGACCCTGGGACCATAAAATTCACAATTTTGGTTGAGGCACTCTTGCTTATCATAACTATGCACTTAATTAGTTTATTTAATACCTAGGAGCAGAGAAGAAGATTTTCAAAGAATTCATGTATTTTCACCATATAATCAATAGAGCCCCGCCCTAACACCAGAACCCCTGACCCTGGGACCATAAAATTCACAATTTTCGTAGAGGCACTCTTGCTAATCATAACTATGTTCTCAGTTGGTTTATTTAATACCCAGGAGCAGAGAAGAAGATTTTCAAAGAATTCATGTATTTTCACTATATAATCAATAGAGCCCCGCCCTAACACCAGAACCCCTGACCCTGGGACCATAAAATTCACAATTTTCGTAGAGGCACTCTTGCTAATCATAACTATGTTCTTAGTTGGTTTATTTAATACCCAGGAGCAGAGAAGAAGATTTTCAAAGAAATAATGCATTTTCACTATATACTTATTTAGCCCCGCCCTAGCACTAGAACCCCTGACCCCAGGGCCATAAATTTCACAATTTTGGTAGAGGACTTAATGCTGATTATAATTCAGGAGTAAAGAAGAAGATTTTTAAAGATTGCATTAATTTTAGTGGTTTTGGCCTCACCCCTCCGGCCCCAGGGGGGCAGGTATCATGAATTTCATAATTTCTGTTCCACTTCACCCACAGATGCTTTATGCCAAATTTGGTTGAAATTGGTTCAGTGGTTGCAGAGAAGAAGCTGAAAATGTTCAAAAGTTAACGCACAACGCACGACGACGGACGAAAACGGATAGCAATAGGTCACCTGAGTTCACTCAGGTGACCTAAAAATCTATTTTTAGCATATTGGTCACAGGCAAGGTCACAAGTTCATTGACCTTGGTGTCGTTGGAAAGAACTTAATCGGTGGAGTATGCATACCAAATATGAATTTCCTATCTCCTATGGTTAAAAAGTTAAGGTAAAAAGTGTAAAAAGCTATTTTTAGCATATAGGTCACAGTCAAGGCCACAAGATCATTGACCTTGATGTCATTTGAAAGGACTTTATTAATGGAGTAAGTATATCAAATATGAAGTCCCTATCTCCTATGGTTCAAAAGTTATGACAAACAGTGGAAAAAAAATATTTTTAGCATATAGGTCACAGTCAACGTCACAAGGTCATTCACCTTGATGTCATTTGAAAGGACTTTATAAATGGAGTAAGTATACCAAATATGAAGTCCGTATGTCCTATGGTTCAAAAGTTATGACAAACAGTGGAAAAAACTATTTTTAGCATATAGGTCACAGTCAAGGTCACAAGGTCATTGACCTTGATGTCATTTGAAAGGACTTTATTAGTAGAGTATGCATACCAAATATGAAGTCCCTATGTCCTATGGTTCAAAAGTTATGGCGAAGGTTAAAGTTGACAACAGACAGAAGGACAAACAGACAAACAGACAGGACAAAAACAATATACGCCGGGGATCTATCGATCTGGGCACATAACAATAGACAATAATTCACTTATTTTATGGTTGTGTATATTTTAAAATATTACTGAATTTTGGAATGAATTTGTACAATGGTTTAGTGTCATAGAAAAAGATTGCAAACTATCAAAAGAATTGTTTTACTTGGTAATATAGAAGGAAGTTGGCTAGAAAATTTTCTCTTAGTAGTTGCAAAAAAGTTCATTTCGTATTCAAGATCACAAGACAGAAAGCCATTATTTATTGATGCAGTAAGGTTATTCAAGTATTACAGAAACATAGAAAATTATTGTGAAAAAGTTTTTCAATGTAAGGACAAAATACTCAGTAAATGGGTCCTGTATGATGTGTACAACAAGTGATGAAAAAATCAAAATTGTACTTTTTTGTTAATTTATATCTACACATTTTGGTACATCTGTTTTGTTTTTGGATAAATTGTATGTTTAACTCTCATATGTTTACATATATGTACATTTATATTATGCCCCCCTTCGAAGAAAGGAGGGCATATTGCTTTGCTGCTGTCTGTCAGTCCATTTAGTTTCCATTCATTTTCTTCACAACCATTGCACTGAAATGAAATTTGGTATTCAGCCTTACAGGTAAATATCAGATGAATATCTAGGTCAAGTTCAGTTTTGGGTAAGATCATCGCGCCATTTTTGACAGTTATGCCCCTTGGATTTAGAAAAATTCCAATTACTTGCAGTTTCCGTTCATTTCCTTTGCAGAGGTTGCACATAGTGAAATGCAATTTAGTATACAGATTTATCAGATGAATATCTAGGTCAAGTTCTCTTTTTAATATGATCGCACCATTTTTGACAGAGTTATGCCCTTTTGGACTTAGATAAAAATTCCAATGTGGGGGGAGGAGGGCATAAGTGTTTTACAAACATCTCATTATTTTTCAGTTTAGAAAGTGCACTGTGTGAGTGTGTGCAATTGTGGTGGTGAGTGGGTGAAAATTGTCTTGTGTTTGTACAGTGTATATATGAATATAGAAAAAGCTTCAAAATAAAGCATTTTAAAAAAAGTTTTGGAAAGTATGGCATTCATATACCAGTACTCAGAAATGCTAAATAAAATGCTTCGTAGAAGAAAAAAAATAATTAAAACTACCAATCAAATACGTATTAAATGTAAATCTTTTAAGATGAAGGTTTTGCTTTGTCAGATTCTTTGCTTATAGGACACTTACCTTTAATAATGTAATGACAGGTGAGGCACGTGGCTGGTCTTCTTGCTGGATCAGTTCTTAATTAAAACCATCCAGTATTGTCCTAAGATTGCCAGATGTACAGACAAAACCTGTAATTTAGCAAGCTTCTTTAACATGTCATTTGAATTATTACATAGGCATAGTTGTAAGTGCAACTGATAATAATGTAGGACTAAGGTGCCTGACAAATAATGAGTTATAAATCTTACAAATACCCATTTATTTGATACAAATCTTAGCTTTCTTCATTAAATTTTATCAATGATTTTACAAGAAAATCAGAATAAAAATTGTCTTTTTATACATAAAAATTATTTTCATTTAAAATTTTTTTATTTTAAAATATTTGTTGCTTTTTCATATTTAGGGTATCCTTCCTAGGCCAACAATAAATAATGATTTGTTTGATGTACTCTGACCGACCTGTTAAAATAGCCCCTACCAATTTGAAATCATTTTTTGGGGGCACTTTAAATATTTTACCCCCCCCCTTAATTTCCATAGATGTTTTAAAGATAAGGTATCATATTTTTTTAGGATGCTTTTTAATTTATAAATACAAAGTCTTTCTAACTAAATGAAAACATTAACAGATTTCTGAGTCTGTGGTTTTAAATATGACAGTTATCAATTTATTCAATACTGTAAGGCATAAAAAAAAACTAGAAATATGTCCACAGGACAGGAATGCTCATCTTGAAAAATGTTACAGTTGAATTGCTTACATCTGTATGTATCAGCAAATGAAGTTTGACACTAATTTCAGAGATGCAAGGTCAAGGTCAAATAAAAGGTCAAGGTCAAGTTGATGCAGTTGAATTGCTTACATCAGAATGTATCACCATATGAAGTTTGACATTAATTTAGGAAAATTGAGGTCAAGGTCAAAAGAAAGGCCAAGGTCAAAAAATGTTTGTTTCAGTTGAAAAGCTCTCATCAGTATGGTAAGTTTGATACAGTAAATCTCGTTTAGTATGAACACGAATATTGCGAATTCACGGGTATAGGGAAGTCATCTTGGATTCCAAGCTATAAAATTTCAATGAATTTCTTATACGATTATAATGAATTATGGATATAGCGAAGTAATTTCATAGGTCCCAGCAACTTCGTTATAACCGAGTTTTGCTGCAACACCATCTTGAATGGTATGTTTAAAACAGAACTAAACACTAATTTAAGAAAAGTGAGGTCAAGGTGAAAGGACAGGTCAAGGACAAAAAATGTTGATGCAGTTGCATAGCTCTTATCAATATCTATCAGCAAAGTTTGATGAAATATCCTGTATAGTTTCTTTGAAACTAGGCTTTGAACTGAGCTTAACGCAAAGTGTGACGCAGGATAGAAAGACAGAAGACAGACATGACAAACACTATAAGCCCAGGCCATTATCATGGCGGGGCATAAAAAACTTTCGGTACCTACCGACCTACCTACCAACCTTGATAAAAGTGGGTAGTAGTACATAAAACAAATATATTTTTTAAGCTGGCCAGTTAATGACTAGTATATTAGTCATTTTGATATGCTATGTCTTATAAAAAATAAATTTATATATTTGTCTTATAACTTATTTTGTTGCATCAATTTCATACCTGTATTTGATTTGCATTGTTTTGGATGCTGATAATTCAGAGTCAGTTTAGTCTTAGGTGCTGCTGACTTTGGATCTCTTAGCAACTGCATCTTTTATCTGTGTTCCTGGTTCTCTTGTACCTCTGCTATAAATTAAGTTTTAGTGTATACAGTTGTGTAATATCAGTGAATAAATTGAACAGACAGATTGATTGATTGATTGTATATTGTTTATAGTTCCTCTCAAGAATTTTTCATTATATGGAAACACCAGTGGAGACTGGAGAGCTAAAAATTTTGTCCTATACTCAGCACTCAGGGCCATTGACTGATTGAGCAGGAAGGGATCTTTTTTTGTGCCAACACCTGACCTACTGCAACAAGGGGCCATGGTTATACTGTAACATCCCAACGACAGGTCTCCACATCCCACAGTGGGATTCAAACTCATGATGTAAGGATCATCACCTTATTTCGCAAGTCTACTAGAGCAGACACTCTAACCACTGTGCCATGCAGGCGATTTTGAACAGACAGAAAAATCCATAAACCATGTTCTATAAACAGGGTACATACTCTCTAAAGTGAGAAATATGGTCATCTAAATTTTATTTTATGCAGAGAGATGGCTAAATATATGAACATCTTATCCTTGTGAAATAGATCTAAATTGCTACAAGCATTAAATGCTCAAAAAAATAATCCACTGATACAAAGCAGGTTAAAATTTACTGGAAAAAAGTATATTAAAAAATTACCCAAACAAAAGTGATGCAGCCACAATATCATAAATATGACGTTGGTACCCATCAATGACAAAACTCCTCCTCTATAATCAGCTGAAAATAACATCTCAGATTCAATAGAAATCTGTTAAAAAATTAAGGCAAAAGATAATTTCGAAACTGTTTCATTCGGTTAAGAATAAAACACTTCATTTTAACTCAAAATAAACAAGAAATGGATGACACTGACATTTGTCATTGTTTGATTTGTTTACCTGTGTTTCGATCGAAATACGCTCGCACCCAATTTCTTATGGCATAATATTAAAACATCGTAAGTCGGACAACCCTTCGGCTTTGTAAAACTACTTAATTTTCCCCTGAAAGTTGTATGTAAACCAGAAACATGCTGAAGTGAAAATTATCGTAAAATCTCGCAAGTCACGTGACGAGACTTACAGACTCTGGACCGAATTTTCTCAGCTTTTGAAATAATAAATAAAAAGTTTACTTCCGGTAAAGGGAGAAGTCATTTCAAATGGAATTTAAATAAACATAATGAAGAGAGATATCTCTTTGCAATAAAGAGATATCTCTTTTTGCTTCAGAGATATCTCTTTTAGACCCTTTTGAAAGATATCTCTTTCACTTTGAGAGATATCTCTTAAGATAAACTTAGAGAGATATCTCTTTTACTTAAAGAGATATCTCTTAAACTTGGAAAGATATCTCTCTAAGTGAAAGAGATATCTCTCTAGGTGAAAGAGATATCTCTTTAGTTGAAAGAGATATCTCTTTAACAATCAGAGATATCTCTTTAACGTTCAGAGATAGCTTTTATCACGAAAGAGATATCTCTGAACGTTAAAGAGATATCTCTCAAAGAAAAAGAGATATCTCTCTAAGTATAAGAGATATCTCTCTAACTTTAAGAGATATCTCTTTCTTATAGAGATATCTCTTAAGAATAAGAGATATCTCTTTAAGTTGAGAGACATCTCTAATTTTTAAGAGATATCTCTCTAAAATGAGAGATATCTCTGTAATTTTCAGATGAAATTTATTTTCCGAATAAATAGTAAAAGGGCTTGCCATACGCTACAACTTAGTTAAAACTTTTTTTTTCATTTAAATTAGACATCATATATACACAGTAGATAATACATACAGGATTCGGAAACAAGTTGTAACAACTGATATTAATCAGTTTCCTTAAATTTTCTTTCAACTATAAATAAGCATTTGCCACAAGTTGACGGTAAAGAGAAAAAAAATTGTTCCATGCTCGATTAACGGCTTTTGAGCAGTGGGGGATCTTTTTCATGCCAGCACCTACTGTAACACGGAGCCTCGGTTTATACGGTCTCATTCGAAGGACCGGTCCCACGCTCAACAATAGGATTCGAACCGCGGTGTAAGGATTACATGTAGTTCATTACACCGCGACTCTAAAGCAGACGCTCCGAAACACTGCATCCGCCAAGCATGTAAGGTATATATTTCCCGTATATCAATCCCAGCTCTTTGCCTGAAAATGTAAACTACCCCCCTCCCCTTCCAAAACTACACACAAACAGTGTATCTTCCAACATCTTGCTTTTTTTTTTTTACATGTACAAGGAAACGAGATACCTACAGTTTACAATGTCCAAAAGGTGTAAATTCTTTTAATAAAACGCATTAAAAGCGTAAACAAAACTTTTCAACACTAACTGTACGCTTATCATTATGTAATTAGCAAAGGAAACAACTCTTTTTATTACAAGGTTTTTTTTTTCTCTATATCCTAGATATTTTAAGTAAATAAATAAATTACCAGCATAGTTATATACAATTTAACACAAATAACCGCAAACGCATGATCTATAATTACTATAGAGCATTGTGTGTATTAATCTAACGGAAAAAATAAAACACCAATAAATAGTACATGCGTATAAACCCCACTCCCTAAAACAACATTTTCAGGTGAAAAAAAGAGGGGGGGGGAGGTCAGCGTCGCCAGTCGATAAGATAGCACCAGGGAAGGTAAAGTCGGTCATATCTTTATGATTAAACAAATGCTAAATTGCATTCACAGCGACATGTTGTAGTTTTACAACTTCGTCTACTGGCGCTTACAGAGTGTACATCCTCCCAGCCCTTCACAATGTTAAAAAACAAAATCCCCCGAAAATTGAAAAGCGGGAGGGTTTATAGTAATCGGTATATCCGTCCGTCTGTTACGCTTTGGGGTACCCACCTCTATCCTCAACTACTCCCATACAACTGAATGAAATTTGATGAAACTTTCATAGACTCTTAAAGAGTCTTTATTAGATGTCGCCATTGTGCACCTTCTATTTTACTTTTTGATCCGACACATATTTTTGGTTTTCCACAGCAAAATATGGGTACTGTCATTATATTCATATTGAAGACGGGGTTATCATTTAGTGACCCATTGCTCACAGTACCTCTAGTTTCTTTTCAATTTTGATTTACATCTTATATTTTTCCCCGGATATTTGGAGTCTACATGAATATATATAATCGTAAATGCCCTTCTATGTTAAATGAAACTATATACAAGAGATACTGTACATTTACTGGGGACTTTGCAGATTAATTTGTTTTTCATTTTGACTACTCCTAATCAACTGTCAGACATCAATACTTGGGATGTCAATGAATAGGCAGAATTAGACTATCAGTCGAATGGACCGACGATATTATAACGAAACGACATCTGAACATTGAATAAATGCAAGAAACGGAGGTGATCATGAAATTCTCATCTTAAAATGCATGAACAAGAAACATTGACACAAGCGTAAAAAATCGACCGCAGACTAGTCAATTCTTCCTTTCATGAAGCAATTAGAAACTGAGACATTAAACAGTTGCATGCGACATCGAAGGAAGTTTTCCATACGTAAAATACATGTACATTATTTACATGTATAAGCAAACTTACCCATAGTTCTCTGCGTCTCCGCACTCAGTTTGGCACAAATGAATTCGAACTCTGGCGAAAGTTTGATGTTTAAGTATAGTTTCTACATTAAAAGCTTAAAACTAAAGTTTACACTTATCTATAGAGGTTTTACTTTAATAAAAACGCAACACATATGTTGGAATCCTAGCTCTCTCTTAGAGGATGTTAAAACCCCAAAACTCTCTCCAGATTCCTCACTACATTTCTTCTCTTTCAGTTTCTGGTGTTGGGATGTAGAGGTTATGCTATTTTGTAATTTTTGCATTTAACGGGTGGCAGTAATTAAATACAAAATTTACAACATGACAATTTGTAAATTTTGTATTTACTGCCACCTGGTATATTCAAAATTTACAACATGACAGTTAAAGCCTTAGTGCATTGTAAAACGCGCTTTATTCTCGTCTGATGGAGCAAAATCTCGTAATATTCTGTCTTTTAATAAATTAACATTTTATCATATTGAACATTTTTTTGAAAGTACAGTATTTACCAACCAAAATAATAAATTCTCATTTACTGGCCTTTTTGCAGCCTGATGGACCTGTCTGCTCTATAAATTTAGGTTTAAGTTTTTGCATATGCATGGGATTAAGGTGGGAGAAGTAATTCATAGTTAAAGTTTCAATATGCATGAAAGAGATTTTAAAAATGTTTTTTCTTATTATAAATTACGACAAACACATCTTTAAAAATACATATGTCTTTCATATTTAATATATAAAGTTGCTAAGCATTTACTATCGAAAAAAAAAGACCTATCGAAAAAGGTTCCTGTTTTCGAACATGAAATTTTACTCATCGCATAAAAACGTAAGTTACACAGTTTGGGTTTAAAATTCATTAATACAAATTTAAATCTATTTTTGCTGATAGGTCATTCATATGTCTGATTTCAATTCATATTTTATGCAGCCAACTGTTACTAAAGGAATTGATAAAGTATGAAATTTTGGGTATCGATTTTGTTCGATTCTTATCCGACTAGAAGCTTTCCGTAAATTATTCGCCACTATAGTCTCCATCATTCATACGCATTTCTTTTTATCAACAAATCGAAGTGGTTTGATGACGAAGACATATTTCAATTGTAGACTTCATTTTTTCGCGGGCATTAAGTTATTTATTTGACTAGTACCATTTTTAAATATATTTAAAGCCTCTAGGAATTTCAAATGCTAGGATCACACAATATTGGCATAGCCGTGAAGTATTTAAAATTAGAAAATTTTTAATACAAAAATCTTGCATACTGAGTGGTAAGGACATTTTGATAGCCGGGGTTATCATCAATTGAGCATGCAGTATCTAACAATATCGCCTAAGGTATAGGGTGTTTACAATTCCCCTTTCCGATTTATTTTAATTATTTAATAAGCTTTCTAAAACACCGTGCTTTAAAATAAATTAATAAATGCTCCAAATAGTCGATTTCGAATAATGCGATCGAATGTTCGACTACGGAAAATAGATGCTTGTATTTAGATATCGCTACTTAATACTTCTACTTGAATGATAATTTAAACGGAGAGGAACTGTTATCACTCATTATAGATATTACAGTATTAAAAATATTTGTCTTTTTAATGACGTTGTCATGATGGGTGCCCTAATAAAAAAAAAAAACGTATAGGACTAAGGTTGTTTTAAGAGTGCCTAAAACCCATTAAATGGTATCTCAAATAGAGGGAATGTCATATGACCCTTGTGTCCCTCCCCTTGTTTTGGTTGTCAAATATCGTGCGATAAGCATGATCGATATTATGAGAATAAATGAAAATATTAATATTTGCTTATTGACAGCATTTATAATGTCCAATGTATTGTCAAATAGTGTTAAATAAAATAAAATACATAGCACAGTCATGATACACGAACAGAACTTAAATGTTTCCAAGGGCAATGTTTGTTATATCTTTTTAAATAAAGAATGCAAAAGATTAGACGAGTTATGTCCAGAGAAAAATTATAGAAATTTTATTGTTTTCATGTGCTATCTGTGAAACCGATTTCTTTCATCAGACAAAACATTCTAGGCAAGTGAATTAACTGCAAGAGAGATATGTTTTGGGAAGCGGGTTGGGGGAGTGGGGTCTGATTATGAAACATTGATGATTAATAGGTCTACGAACTTATTTCAAAAATATTTTTTATAATATCGTTTGATAATATATATAATCATATATCATATAATATGCTAGATTCATGCCCAATTGAATTGTACTGTAAATTAATTGTTTCATTGCGAAGTCACTATTTTTTTTATTTTCACTTATTTTATGTCCTTTATTCTCTTTCAGCAATAGGTGTAAATGATTTTTTTTAAATCCCGTGTAAATTCCATCAGTTAAAAGAGAGATCAATATTTAGAGCATTTCTTAATTTTTTTTTCAGGTTTCAATCATGTTAATTACTAAAAAACTGTCACCAATATTCTAAATATCAATTTTATAAAAAGAGAAAAAAGGTACTTTGTAAATTGTGTAATTAATTTCCTTTACATCTACCTATTTTCTCATTAGAAATTTTTATGCAGTGTGCATGGTCAATATTTATCATTTTATTAAAAGGCAATGTGAAGTAAATGGAAAAAAAAACAAAGAAAAGAAAGGGATTTAATCGAATTTAACTTTAAATATGGTAGAATCTGATGTCATTAAAGGGAAAATAAGTTTAAATTTTTTGTGATATAAAACTGGCAAACTCGAATAGAAATATATTATAGTACCACTCCCGACAGAATACACGGGACCATAAATACAAGTTAGTGAAATTATCGAGGCAGAAAGCCATAATATTATCTTGTTTGGATGATCGGGCCGTGTTAACCTGACCAGCTTCTTTCCAGCTGTTTTGCTCAACATGAAATACATAACCATGGAAGATGATAAACGGGAAATAGAATGTATCAATGTTATGCAATTTGGAAAATGCGCTTGTACGCTTCACATTACTCCTGTATTTGTAAAACATGTCAATACTGATACAGTATGGTAGTATTTAAGATAAAATTATGAAATAATGTCATACATATACGATGGCAAATTCAGTGTCATGGAAATAAAACTAGAAAAAAATTGAACCAATTGTAAAATAACATTAAATAAAACTCGGATATTAATTCATAATTCTAGATACACCGTTCTCTACATATACAAACTTCTGCATGTACTCCCACGCCTTGTAAGACGCAAAAATGTTTTATTTAAGCAGTAAATATACTTGTAAAATTGAAACTATTATACGACTTAAAATATTGTGTTATGCAAAAAATGCACTGTGATATAATCAAGACTCGCTTCTAACCTTTAGCAACTTTGACATCTGATTTCCTGTTTATTCTATATAAGAGTGTTATGGATATGTCTTGCAGCTGCTATGTTGCTTGCTTTCTTCATGTTTATTTACTGTAATAGTTGACCAGAGAGACTGATGATTTTTTTTCTCCCAAAGTTATCTTTAACATATTAATAGTGATTTTTTTTTTTTTGCGTTTACTTTTATTTTGATTTTTTGAGAGAGCATTATGTTATTTACATATAAATACCGCAATAGATTAGATTTTGAAAACAGCTCATAAAGCTACAAAGCGCAATGATTCTAAAATGAAATAAAAAAGCTTTAGCACGGGAGACAGGGGAAAATAATACCAATAAGTTAAACGAGAATTTAAATCACTGTTGACCATCAGAGTTCGCGATAGACTGACCTTAACTGTCTGATATGCGCGATACACCCCGCAGGATAGAGACATGCATTACCAATGCACGCGCGTGTTACAACCTCATAAATTGAATCGAATGAGAGTTAGAACACTCGGAGTTCCTCTGATGGCTTGTACCTGAATGGAGCGTAGCTGAGTCAGCCGAGTATTGCCGATTGGTGTTTGAATTACGCATGTAACAGGAAGTATGACTGTGCATGACATTGTTTATATTAAGCATGGAAGATAAAGTGTATACAACTAAACTTTATATTAATGGAATATGTTGCAGTAGACATTTACCTGAACATGTGCTGAATGGTGATAGAGCTAAGAGATTCATTTGACCATAAGGCTTGCAGAAGAAAAGGACTTATTTAATGTATTTAAAAAGAAGACATTTGGAAGAATCGAAAAAGAATATGTTAGCTTTACAATGGTAAGTCGCATTTATTTTGAAAGTGAGATACGTAATATGAAGAATAATTATGTTTCTGTCTTGATGGATAGTTTGTTGATGCAGTGAAGATCATGTTTTAAAGTATCAAGATAAATAAAAGGAACATGTACAAAGTGTCCTTTCTCTGTCAAGTTAATTTTGTAGCCCTCCCCCCACCCTCTCCGAAGCAAACACTTTGAAAGCACAAATTGAATGCGTTGATATTTGTACATGTACATTATATGGTTACGAAATCTTCCGTCATCTTCACTTAAAGGCTTTTGTACATTACTTTTAATATAAGGTTTACGGAAATAGAATGTAAGGTTATCTCAATTTTTTTCCAAATCATACCCCTGCCGGTAGTGTGAGGTTACAACAATACATCAAAATTATGCAAGAAAAAATATCATTTTATATGATTTTTTTTTAAATCTTAGACTAGAAAAACCGAAATTAGAAAAAAATATTGAAAAGTATCCTCAGGAGATGTAGATACAAATATGATCAAAGCATCTGCCTTGGGTTAGGGCAATGCAATTGAAATAAAATGCCAGGAAAGCTTTATTATTAAATTCTTTAATCTGATATTAGCAATGTGACCTTTGAGCCTCTTTCTCAAATTCTGTTTACTTGAAATGAATTCAGTTGATTGTTTAAAATATGAAATTCTATAAAATATATACATATAAAAAAAACAAAAATATGAAACATTAAAATTTTGTGCACCATACACAGACTTGTACATGTACTTTTATCATAGGGAATAAGATGATGGTGATAAGTCCAGCATTACTGCAACTACGTACCAAGATGTCTCAGGATTAGAAACAGAAAACACAGAGTCTTAAAGATATCACTGTAAAGAGACCAGAAAACAGTGTTTTACAAGATATCACCGGTGTTTTATTGTGATGATAGTTTAACATTTTTAAGGAAAATTTGTTCTTTTATTCAAGAAAAATCTGAGTGAAAAAGTGAATTACATATTCAACAGTTTAATTATGAAAGGATGGCTAAACGTGGCAAAGAAAATTCATATCAGAAGACAAACCAACTGGGAAAGGAAACCCACCTTCCAAAAAGAATTTGCCAAAAGTCAGTACATGTAATTCGGGCCTTAGCTCTTGTAAACCATACCAAAGATGTGAAAAGGGACATCAATGTTAGGGATAAAATGTATTATATCAACTCTTGGGATTGTGATTGTGTTGGACTTGGATGTATAATTTTAAATTCTATTTGGAATGACTACATAGTCTATTAATGACGAATTCATTATCTATTTTTTAAAGGTTGTGCTGTGTTTATTATTTTTATTGGTGTTCATCCTCATGATTGCTACTTTTACTTGTGCAGCATTCATTCCTTGTGCTTTCTATATGTGTATTTGAGAGTACTTAAGATAATGTATTTTGATTGCTTCAATAAAAAAATCAAAGAGGGAGTAAATGAATTGAAATATTTAGTCCAATGATACTTTGGACTCCGGTGGTAGTAGTTTGCTTACGGGTCATGCATGGGTTCGCACCCCATTGCAGAAGGGGTAATACCGTAGATGCAGACACGGAAAATCGCTAAAATCACAGGGGAGTTAAAAAAAAAAACAAAGTATTTTTTTGTTTAAAAAATTAGGGATAAATTTGTTTTTTCTTCTCTTTATTAGCAGGCAAATAAAACAGTAAATAGCGGGTTATTTTATATAATGTTAATATAACATGTTGGTTTTATTGAAGGATTCACATTTGTTTTGAAAATGTATACAGATGCAAACACATCTCTGAAATTGTATTTTATAATCATATTGTATATACACATGTTCATAGTTCCACTTATTATTAAATTGCGAATGTATCAACAAAAAGTAAAGAGAGTGTAAGATGCATATTTTCGACGTTTTCTGGTGAATCCACCAACTTTTTGTTCATATATATATAGTAGGGATGTCAATTCTTAACCGGTTAATCGATTAATCGGTCGGAACGATGCTAATCGGTTAGAAAATCCGTAATCGGTTAGTCGGAAAAAATATATAAATACATGGAAATTGAATGTATTTTCTTAAAATTCACTTTTTAGAAAGGAAACCACTGCTTAAAGTACATTTAGCTTTTTTACATATTTTGTTTTAAAGTTATTTGGAGGTATTTATATAGCTCTCCTGATTGAGATCACAGGGTAATTGGTCAGTTTGTTAAGTGTTGTTTTTAAAACATCATGTTGTTACCCCGGCTGCCATGCATGTGATTTTTTAATGACAGTAAAAACATCACCATTTAGCACTTTAAATTAGTATGTCTATATTTTGACGTTATCTATTAAGTTAAGTTATGTTATGTTAGAAAAAAAACAGTGTAAATAAAGTGAGAGTTTTGATTATGGTGACAAGAAGGAAATAACTTCTTTCACGTTTGCGTTGGAAAATTATCCGTGTCGGATTCTCAAGATTCGTGCTTTTCTCTATTTTTTCTTGTATAATGAAATTAAAATAAAATATACTCTGATGCACATAAAAGATCCTGATCAAGATAATTAACAGAATGAAAATTATAACGTCTATTATAGCCTTTTTGTGTATATGAAGAAAAGTCTAAATGCATGAACATCTTGATACGATTAACCGGTTAATCGGTCGGAACGTCCTGCGGTTAACCGATTAGCAATTCTGTAATCGATTGCCATCCCTAATATATATATAGGAACTTAGTCATTGTGACTGGAAATCTACAAATGTTTCTTTGATTAATGTTTTGGTGGACCCACCAAACTCCCCACTTAAAAAAAAAAGGCAATGCTGATAATATATCATTCAAGTATTCGGTTTGTTTTTGGTGGGTCCACCAAGTACTTGTTAGTTAAATTAAGAAAGCCTAGAAATTGTTTTTTTCTACAGGTTGGTGAGTCCACCAAACGACTTTCTATATTTAGAGACAAATTAGTTAATCTTTGAGTTACATGAAGATTTTCGAATTTTCTGGTGGACCTACCTTGTTTTTGTTCTCGTGTACATAAATTAAGTGTCTCTACGTTATTTTACGAGATGCGGATTAATGATTGCCTTTTGATTTTAATGTCTTTGGTGGAACCACCAAACTGCCCACTATTAGTGAATACAAGATAATCTTAACTTGACAGTGTATTATTTAAGAATACTTGTGAATTTCTTTTTGTATTTTTGGTGGATCCACCACGTATTTGTGAGAGAAAATATGAATGTCTTGTTAGTTGAATTTTTGCATTTTGGTGAGTGCGCCAACTCTGTATAAAGGACCGTTTTTTATGTGGTTCTACAACTCAGTTTCTCTCAATGGGTTGTTTCAGTATTTTAAAACTGGTGGATTCACCAACTTCATTTTTATAATGTTATCGGCAATTTCACTACATTTAATTTTTTTTGGCGGAACCACCAAAATCCCCACTACTGATAAATACACTTGCTATATCTATTTCATGTAATTCAAGTATTCTAAGATATTCGTCTTCGTATTTTTGGTGGACCCACCAAGTTGTTAAATGGTTAGTACACTAATTCTTTGAATTAACTAATTAACTAGAGAATTATGAATTGTAAAAGTCAGTCTTGTTTTCTTGGTGGAACCACCAAGATCAATATTTATTTGAAGATATTATAATTCAAATTGGTGCATTCACCAATTTTTGACTGTTAATATAGAAAACCGATAAATAATTTGTCTGTTTTAACATAAAAATTGGTGTTCTCACCAATTCTCAATGTATTCAATAATGGCAATGAACTAAAAAAATGTTGATTGATGAAATTGCATTGTGTTCATTTTTCATTTTGAATTCAAAAAGAGGACACGAATAGAAAATCCTCTTTCTTAATGGAAACAGTTACAGATGATTTACACAAAACTTGAAAACATTCCTTAGATTTACAAAGCAATGACATACTGATATTTCTTCAAACAATCTTTCCCTTTAAGAATTGAATTAGGTTATATCTTCTCCATTACTGTTTCGTGTAAGGTTAAGATAAAGTATATATAAATTGTATAAACTTGTCAATTTATTATAATTTAATGGGATTTGTGTAAATGGATTGCGCTGTTGTGAGATTTTCCATGGTAGTGAAGGTGTTTCATTCCAATTAAGACCGCGCATTACAAATGTTAAAGGATTGAGGAACAAATCGACGTTCATTGTTGCTAACCCAACTTCATTATACATGTATATGTTCCTATTGACTTAGATTCGCCCTAATTTTAGAATACTTATAATTAAGGTATATTATTTTGTCCACTGGCAGGACTTTCACTTGTATGAAACGGGGTAGCAAATGGAACGGGATTCAACAAGGAAGGAGAACAATGTGGCTGGACAGGCTATAATATTACTTTTGAAAGAGAAAAAAAACTCGAAGGAAAACATAATATGCTGATAAATGCATGGACGTAAACTATAAAATCTCATCATAGATAAATCATTGTCACTTAGTACTACAAAATCGTGGTCTTAAATTCCTCAATTAGAAGAAGAAATAAAACTTGGGCAATGGGGAAGTTGGTAAAAGACAAAGAAGATGCAGAATAATGACAAGTTTATTACACAGTTTTAATACTAATTATATATAAATAATGTCTTAAGGTATAATTATTATTCTTATTCCCAATGTGTGCATTCAGCGTGGTTTTAATAAAATATATTTTTGCTTATGAACAATTCCAATATGTTACAAATTTCGAGTTTCTTTTTTATTGAAAACGCATTTTTTTATTATAGTAATACTTTAAAGATCTTAACTGTTGTAAGTAAAAAAAATGACCAATGCCGTACAAAAACTACGAAAAAAGGGTCTCGTGTACATGTTACATTTATAACTGAGCACCAATTCTAGAAAATAATCTATAAAAAATAATGCTGCCAAGGACGCTTTCTCTAGAATTACATTGTATTTGTTTTTGTTAAATCATGATAGCTGTTTCCTTGTTTATTACAAGGATATTACTTTTTTTCTAAATTAGATAATGATCAATGTAAATTGCAAAAATAAGGATACATTGTTTTCTTTAAAATATCTTTTTATTATGCCCTGGCATGGGGACTTTGAGGGGATAACGTTAACCACTTTTGTGTTTGTTAGTTTGTCCTTAGTGCAACCAAAATCGGGTAACTAGCATTGAGAAGAATGTTGTCTTGATTGCGAGAGGATTCTCCACGTTTCACTATAATTATTACTCCTGTATGCACAATAATTTTCTTGAAATAGGTAAACATTTAAAGCAGTAGGGACATATACACTTCTCTATCTTAAAAATTTCAATTTCAGATGTAGGTACATTCAAGATCATTTATCTATCTCTCCTCAAATTGATAATACTTAAAATAATTGTCGACATGTACAGTAAATATTTGAGTCCCAATGTTTACCTTAGTTTTTTAAGCAGGTTATAGGTAAATAGTAGACAATCTTTGATTCAAACAGGAGCTATTTTTAATTTACTTCCTCTTTCGAAATAGCTGTCCATGGTAGATGTGGCTTATTGTATAACCAGGCGTTATTCATTACATCAGTATGTAGCTGAAATTTTATTTTCTCCCTTATTTGATAAACTTTCAAAGCTAAACAAGACAACAGGTCTTTAGAACTAGTATTAATAATTTAATGTCAGTAAGCATTGAGCTTTGAATGGAAAGTCAAAAATTTTAATTTTCTTGAAATCAGTGTTTTTGGATTACTTCTGTCACAATTAAACCAAAAAATACAAAAAACCGATTTCAACCATAACGACACTGTCGTATCCAAGGAAAAACATTTCCTTAGTTACCAGAGTGGATTTTTGACTTTCAAAACAGGCAAATATTGTCATAAAGAGAGTCTTTGTGCACATAGATGCTGACAGAAAATTGTTTGCAATTACATATTCCTGAAAGAGGACTTAATTCTAAGTACTTTGATGACCAACTAACTATGATTACATTTTTCATTACGTTGCTATGGTGATAGAAAGACGAGATATGATTTGAACAAAAAAATAGTTGAATTTGCACCATTTTTTGAATGGCTTTTAAAAAATTCTGGGCAACTACTAAGAAACTCTTTAGTGTGATTTTATTAGGGTTGGGTTAATTAAAAAATAAAAAAAACTAAAATTGGGTAGACAATCAAAAACAATTTTGCCATGGAGATTCAAAGATATGCTTAGGCATTTATAGATGATTTCCTGTGAACAGTTCATGGTATTATAAGTAATTTATCCTATAAGAGACAATGTCAAATGTAACAGATTGGTGCATCTGGAAAGAAAAAGAGTCATAAAATACCATGAGCTTCTTTTCACCTTGACCTTTCAAATTATAAAGGACTATGTACAATGTATGATAAGAGCTAATTTTGGCCCCCTAAAAATCAACATTTTAGAATGATATTGAGATATGTTCGATTGATATTTGATTTGAAGAAGAGAATATAAAAGAAATATTTATACCCCCCGCTTGAAAAGCGGGAGGAAATATAGTAATCGTTAATTCCGTCCGTCCGTCCCTCCGTCTGTACGTCCGTCCGTCCGTCCGTCCGTCTGTTACGCTTTGGGGTACCCATCTCTTATCCGCAACTCCTCTAATACCACTGAATGAAATTTAATGAAACTTTCACAGAATCTTTATTACATATTGCCATTGTGCACCTCCTATTTTACTTTTTGATCCGACACATATTTTGGGTTTCCCAGCCACCGAAAAACATGGACTTTTTTTTACCAGTTATAACCATATGGGAGGCGGGGGTATCATTTAGTGAGCTCATCGCTCACAGTACCTCTAGTTCCAAATAGTTCTCATATTTATACGCACTCGCTAGCTGTAAATGACATGAGAAATAATGCTATTTTTGCTATCAAACCAAAAAAAGGCGAAAAATAGGCCTTTTTGGTGTTTTGTCTTATGGGAACCAGCGTGCAGTGTAGAACATGCATAAATTTTCTGTCACTAATAACATGTAGTATTGGATGATACATCTTTGGTAAAAATATAAAGTGTGTTCTAGTCTGCGCTCTATATTTCTGAAGACAAACAGCTTGAAAATAAGCAGTTTTATACAAAATATGCTAAAATGGCGGGAAAATGTGAACTTTATAATGTCATATTTCTAAATGGCAGTATTTCGATCAATTTGAAAATGACTAATAAAGGTTGCATGTATAGCTGTACAAATTAAAGCTATATATTAAGTAAAATAAAGATAATAATTTTGACAATAATATTTCTTTTTCGTTAAAGATTAAAATTAATCATGTTATATGGGGAAAATTGTCAAATCTTCAATATTTTTTTATGAAAAGGCGAATTGGAATATAAGCCATGAATTTTCTCATTGCAAATTGATCAACAAATATATCTTAAGTTTAAAAACGATAGGTATCCAGGCATTCAGAGAAATTGTCATGATTTTTATACTTATTTGGTATTTCTTGTCTTCTATTTCCCCCATGTACTCCATAATACATAGTGTAAAAAGCTTTCTCTATCATTGTCAGATGTCACAAATCACTTCTTATATTTCATATCATGCTAATAAGCATTGGTATCTAAGGCTGAATTCAAGAAAATCAAACTATTCTTTATTATATATTCTATGTCTAATAATTTTTTACCTAAATCTACATGGTTCTTATATTTTGAACCCTGCTTTGAATATTTTATACATTGATACACAGTGTTTGTGAATTGTTTGACAATTCAGGAAGAGCAATTCATGTTATACTGTTGGCCTTGACCAAAGCAGCAAGGTCAGTCACCTAATTGAGGTCCAGGTTAATAATCTTAAGTGTTAATATGGCTTGTTGTTGAAATACATGTACTAAGTATTTGAAACATGTGCAAAGCAATTCATCATCATCAACCTTTTGTCAACATTAAATATTGATGCTTCAACATCAATAATGATTAAAATACCCTTGATGTTTCCCAAGATTTTTCTGCCCTGCAGTATGCAGTATAGTGTTAAAGATGAGGAATTCAAAACAACAGCAAAGTTAAAAAAACAGAAAAGCCCATTAAGAACAGTTATGAATAATTCCCCTTTAAAAGTTTTTCCTTTAATACAAAACTACATGAACTGAAAGCACTTACAGGAAAATGCAATGAAAAATCTATTTTATCCCCCCCTAGCTTTCCTTATGTCATTCATGTCAGACTAGACTAAATATTATTTAACAACCCCCCCCCCCACTTCTTTGTTTTTAATTTATGCCCTGTCATGAATACATGAATATAGCCGGAGCATATAGCGTTTGACATGTTCGTCTTCTGTCCTTCCTTCTGTCACACTTTGAGTTCAATTTCAAAGAAACCATCATTTTATCAAACTTCCTATGCTGATACATACAGATGTAAGCAATTCAACTGCATCACCATTTTTGACCTTGTCATTTCATTTGACCTTGACCTCACTTTCATCAAATTGTGTTAAAATCTATTTTAAAGAAACCATTCATAATATTTTTTTCAACTTCATATGCTGATACATACTGATGAGAGCTTTTCAACTGCATCAAAACTTTTTGACCTTGGCTTTTCCTTTAACCTCTTTTTTTCTGAAATTATTGACAAACTTCATTATGCTGATACATTCAACTGCATCACTATTCAAGATATTCGGATCAAATTTCCCACACTAATACAAATTTTCATGTTGCATTACTAATATAACCTCGACGGGGCATTCATGTCCTATGAACATATTTCTTTTTTTTTATATAAAGGAAATTTAAAAATATATACTTTGTCCCCTTTGAACAACCTTCATTTCTTTTTTAGGGAGGAGGTTTCTTTTAAGTGTATGAATAATGCTTCAACTCTTGACAACTACTCATTAACATGCTTAAGAAAATATCTGGTAATTACTAAAATCAGAATGTTCTCCCAAATCCCCCATTTTAACTTGGAAAATCCTAAAAATCAAAAAAAAAAAAAAAAAAAAAAATAGTGGCTACTTATTCTTGAAAGTCCCATTTCCTAATAACTCATAAATACAAGATTTCTTTTAATATAAAAACAAAAATGATATTCTTGGAATATTTACTCATTTAAAATTTAGTTTATACAGACATTATGCTAAAAAAAATACTACAAAGAGTCCAGGCAAGTTTAAGTTTCACATGTGTTTTGGGCACATACATGAATTAACTCTCCATATCATATTTAAAAAATACATAACACACATAGTCCTCCATTCCATTCCTTCAAATTCACTTCTGGGATAGACTGGTTTTTAGACAGCTATGTGGCAATTGATTTGGAACATGGTAAAACAATCATATTTAAAACTTAAAGTATTGTTGGAAACAAGACATTTCCTCCAGTGGCTTCTTTAGAGGAACAGGATGTTATCTTCAACTACCTTTTGCTGTAAAAAAAACAACAAAGTTTATGTATTACAACTGAAAAAGTGATACATATAGTAGGATTAACATAATGTATATGTACATCCTATCTGAAGGCTGCATAACCATTATATATGTATGCAATACCCACTATACTAGTCAATGTAAATAATTAGCATGAATCAGTTAGACAGTGGAACAATACAGATGAACAATTTAAGCTTCGAAATATATAGGAGTTCTGGATTTTAAAGTTGGAGTGGGGTGGTTCAATTCTCAAAGACAAACATTACTGAATTCCTTCATCATAATATAATTAATATTTTGACTCTTTTTAGCAAATAATATGAATTAATGTCTAATGAGGTCTGTTTTCCTGAAGATAGGGGGTGGGGTGCATGGTAAGATAATTCATTGACTACTTTATCTTAAAATTTTTATAAATTTTGGAATTGTACACTGTAATCCCAGTTTTTTTAATTCATCAATTTTATTCGCACTTTTATGTTCATAAGCACTCATGAGCTGACAAGTTGATTTTATAAACTACCTAAACATTATTAATATTGCTTCCTTTCATTTAGAATTTACAGATTCAAAGTTTTTTTTTATGGTTGAGTAACTTTTCTTTGTGTCATTAAGTAATGTATATCATCTAAACATTAAAGGTAAATAACTTTGATGCTATTTTTCCACATTGAATTGGTATATATGTTCCATTCCCTACTCATCTGGCAAATTAGTAGAAAAAAACTCACTAGTCTAGATATTAAGTATGATATTTGTCAGTTTGTTCCATTGATGTTATGAAAGACTAAGAAAAACAAGGATATGGACATAGTTTAGGTTTTGAATCTTTGATTTATAAAATGGGGAAGAAGGTGAGTTAAAATGATTTATTATACCTCTATTGATAATATTCGAATTTGATTGGCTGGTAAGAAAACTTTAAAACACAACAATGACTCCAAATGGTACCGTTTACACAATACTGACCTAGGAATCATTGCACGTGGGATAAAATGACCCGGTCATTATTTTTAATGACCGCTAAAAATGACCGCTTAATCAAAAATTCGTTTTTGAGTAAAGTTAATGCATAAAATAATAATTATTTGAAAAAAAAACATGTTTTTAAAATTGTGCATGGTCTGTTTACCATTACCATACAGAATACGGTAAAATTTTATCGTTACAATATTATGTATATAATCGTTTCAATATATCGTAACAATTCAGTTCAAAAGAATGTATCGGCGGCTCTTTAAAGAGTTGAATTCTGTGTTAGATTTTGTGTATAGTAATCGTTAGCTATAACAATGTATGTCGCTATCAACTAAATATTGTTTTAATCAGTAAATCATGATGCAAAAACTTACACGACTTGCAGACGTCAATGTAAACAACTTCGCTATCCGGTGTAACCGTGAAAACTGTCGCTAGTGCTCAGTGTCACTCTTAATAGAATATATAGGGAAAAGAGCGACACTGAGCACTGGCTTCTGCGCATGCCTAGGGATTTCGGTCGCTTCAAATCGAAGCGGTGTCCCACTGATTTTAATTCCATGGTAATAGTATCCAAAGTCGTAGATCTGTATGTTTTCTTTGTTTATTTTAATCTGAAAAGAAGGCACGACAAATAAAATTTTAAAATTTTAGAACTTTTCATTTTTTTTTACCTCGTATAGAATTATTAAATGATCTTTTAAATTTCTATATTATAGAGAATAAACGGCTACACATTTAATCGCGGTAAATTGAACAGATACTTGTATTTAAAAAAAGAAGAAAAAACATGCCACAGTCCCTCAGTCATTTCTTAATAGGTGTGAACCACGCCGTGGGCGTTATCTCAGACAGGTGTCAAAAATTACCTGTATGTTAATAACTAACAAACACAGCTCCCCATGGTCGATTGATAATTTGATACCAATTAAAGGTGTGAACGGAGGTGAACCGAGAACTAAGTCTAGTAACAAACCTTAAATATCTGTATTTTATCAAAATATAAGGTGAAAATATATATATATATAAGTTCTATCAACCAGTTTTTATTTAACAGATAAATAACAAGAAACACGCATAATTATGAAGAATGAGCATCAGTGAAAAGTGTCGCTCTTTAAAATGGCACTTTCATATTTTCTCACACCTGACTTATACATCCTCTATAAAACAATTATACAGTAAAATTTCTCGCTGGTTTCAGTTGATATAGATGATTTAGGTATAATTTAAGAATTCTAGAAGAAAAAAAATGTAGAAAATAATTATTTTGAAATAGTTATGTGCGTCAGTGCTGAGTGCCGCTCTTCACTCAGTTTCCTATTTTCTCACACCTGACTTATATATCGTCTGTAAAAAAGGTATACAATAAAATTTCAAGCCGGTCTTAGTTGATATAGATGATTTAGGTATAAGTCAATAATTCTAGAGCAAAAAATCGTAGAAAATAATTATTTTGAATTAGTTATGAGCGTCAGTGCTGAGTGTCGCTCTTCAAAATGACAGTTTCCTATTTTCTCACACCTGACTTATATATCGTCTGTAAAACAGGTATACAGTGAAATTTCAAGCCGGTCTTAGTTGATATAGATGATTTAGGTATAAGTCAATAATTCTAGAGCAAAAAATCGTAGAAAATAATTATTTTGAATTAGTTATGAGCGTCAGTGCTGAGTGTCGCTCTTCAAAATGACAATTTCCTATTTTCTCACACCTGACTTATATATCGTCTGTAAAACAGGTATACAGTGAAATTTCAAGCCGGTCTTAGTTGATATAGATGATTTAGGTATAAGTCAATAATTCTAGAGGAAAAAATCGTAGAAAATAATTATTTTGAAATAGGTATGAGCGTCAGTGCTGAGTGTCGCTCTTCAAAATGGCAGTTTCCTATTTTCTCACAACTGACTTATATATCGTCTGTAAAACAGGTATACAGTGAAATTTCAAGCTGGTCTTAGTTGATATAGATGATTTAGGTATAAGTCAATAATTCTAGAGGAAAAAATCGTAGAAAATAATTATTTTGAATTAGTTATGAGCGTCAGTGCTGTCGAGTTGCTCTAAAAATGGCAGTTTCCTATTTTCTCACACCTGACTTATATATCGTCTGTAAAACAGGTATACAGTGAAATTTCAAGCCGGTCTTAGTTGATATAGATGATTTAGGTATAAGTCAATAATTCTAAAAAAAATGAAAATCGTAGAAAATAATTATTTTGAATTAGTTATGAGCGTCAGTGCTGAGAGTCGCTCTTCAAAATGGCAGTTTCCTATTTTCTCACACCTGACTTATATATCGTCTGTAAAACAGGTATACAGTGAAATTTCAAGCTGGTCTTAGTTGATATAGATGATTTAGGTATAAGTCAATAATTCTAGTGCAAAAAATCGTAGAAAATAATTATTTTGAATTAGTTATGAGCGTCAGTGCTGAAAGTCGCTCTTCAAAATGGCAGTTTCCTAAAATTTTCTCACACCTGACTTATATATCGTCTGTAAAACAGGTATACAGTGAAATTTCAAGCCGGTCTTAGTTGAAATAGATCATTTAGGTATAAGTCAATAATTCTAGAGGAAAAAATCGTAGAAAATAATTATTTTGAATTAGTTATGAGCGTCAGTGCTGAAAATGTGTCGCTCTTCAAAATGACAGTTTCCTATTTTCTCACACCTGACTTATATATCGTCTGTAAAACAGGTATACAGTGAAATTTCACGCCGGTCTTAGTTGAAATAGATCATTTAGGTATAAGTCAATAATTCTAGAGCAAAAAATCGTAGAAAATAATTATTTTGAATTAGTTATGAGCGTCAGTGCTTGGAAATGAAACTCTTCCAAAATGACAGTTTCCTATTTTCTCACACCTGACTTATATATCGTCTGTAAAACAGGTATACAGTGAAATTTCAAGCCGGTCTTAGTTGAAATAGATCATTTAGGTATAAGTCAATAATTCTAGAGGAAAAAATCGTAGAAAATAATTATTTTGAATTAGTTATGAGCGTCAGTGCTGAGTGTCGCTCTTCAAAATGGCAGTTTCCTATTTTCTCACACCTGACTTATATATCGTCTGTAAAACAGGTATACAGTGAAATTTCAAGCTGGTCTTAGTTGATATAGATGATTTAGGTATAAGTCAATAATTCTAGAGGAAAAAATCGTAGAAAATAATTATTTTGAATTAGTTATGAGCGTCAGTGCTGAGTGTCGCTCTTCAAAATGGCAGTTTCCTATTTTCTCACACCTGACTTATATATCGTCTGTAAAACAGGTACACAGTGAAATTTCAAGCTGGTCTTAGTTGATATAGATGATTTAGGTATAAGTCAATAATTC
Organism: Saccostrea cuccullata; assembly: GCF_032062105.1. Classification (NCBI taxonomy): domain Eukaryota; kingdom Metazoa; phylum Mollusca; class Bivalvia; order Ostreida; family Ostreidae; genus Saccostrea; species Saccostrea cuccullata. The sequence goes on along the minus strand of NW_026927699.1, from coordinate 273,913 downwards.
TAGAGGAAAAAATCGTAGAAAATAATTATTTTGAATTAGTTATGAGCGTCAAGTTCAAGTTCAAGTTCATTTATTCACTCAACACCATTTTAATACATGGTACATGAGGACAAAGAGAAATATTTACAACATATATATATAATCAGGTCAGAGGTATATAAAAAGATATACAAAATCAAGAAATGAAAAGGGAAAAACATTAAAAAAAAAATATGAAAAAATCACATGTGATACATATAATAATAAAATGAATGAGGGGAACAAATCATGGAGGACAGACTAAGTCATATATTTTTAATATAAACATACAGAGTTTTTTAAGTGACGTTGCATCTTGTTTTGTCATCAGTTGGGAAAATTTAAGAATATTTGGTCTTGTAAAATAGTATTCATTAATATATTTTGAATTATATTTGACAGTGCAGAACATTCAAGTATAAAATGGAATTCATCTCAATATGTTTATCATTACAAAATGAACATAAATTTCAAGCTGGTTAATGGTGTGCATGCCCATTTTCCCAGCTCAACTGGTAGACGGAAAAAATAGTAGTAAATAATTTTTTGACATTAGTTATTTTTTCAGTACTGAGTGTCGCTCTTCAAAATGACAGTTTCCTATTTTCTCACACACACAGGTATACTAAAGTTGGGTCAGCTTGGGTAATAATAATTATTGAACTACTCATGCTTGTCCAGCCAATGTGTTAATTCTAGTAAAAATAAAAGGCATTGAAGGAATTCTATACTTATTGTACTCAATGGAAACTTAATGTGAACGTTGATAAGACAAAAGTCATGGTTTTCTCCAAAGGGGCAATGTTAAAGAGGAAATTTTATTACAATACCCAAAATATTGAAAATGTAAAAGAATTTAAATATCTAGGAATTGTATTATCAAGAACAGGTTCATACTGTAAAGCGAAGAAACATCTTTGTGAGCAAGCACAGAAAGCAATGTACGGGGTGATAAGAAAAATTAGACAATTTAAATTACCGATCGAATGTCAGCTTGACTTGTTTGATAAAGTAGTCACATCCATCTTACTCTACGGATGTGAGATATGGGGCTATGAAAATATGGAAATAATTGAACGTGTTCATTTAAAATTCTTAAAAACTATATTTAATTTGAAAAGTTCTACACCAAATTACATGATTTACGGAGAAACTGGAAGATTCCCTTTGTACATCAATGTTTTTACGAGAATGATTACTTACTGGTCAAAGATGTTTACATGTGCAGAAGATAAAATTGTCAATATTGTGTACAAGTATATGTATAATCAATTAAGTAACGATGGTATTAAATGTCAATGGATTGAATGTATTCAAAAAATTCTAAATAATTGTGGACTTTCATTTATATGGAATGAGCAAGGTGTTGTCAATGCTAAATGGCTAAGTGCTATTGTAAATCAGAATTTAAAAGACCAGTTCATTCAAAAATGGTCAAATGACATAAATAGTTCTTCCAAAGGTCAGATTTACAGAATTTTTAAAACCAATTTCGGATTTGAAAGCTACATTAAAAATTTACGCCCAAAACAAAGAAAGCTATTGATGAAAATGCGTACCTCAAATCATCATCTACCTGTCGAAACAGGGAGGTGGTGTGGCACCCCATTAAATGATAGAGTGTGTTTAGTTTGTAACAATGGAAAGATAGGCGATGAATACCACTACATTTTAGAGTGTACAGCTTTTTCAGAGATAAGAAAAAAATTTTTACACAAAAGTTACTGCACCAGACCAAATGTTGTCAAGTTTTATGAACTCATGGCCAATTCAAATATACAATCTTTACAAAAACTATGTACATTTATTTCAAAAATATTTGAGACTGTCTGTCCTTCTTAGCTGTCCTCCTGGTATTTTCTTTTTGCATATACTTTATTATTACATGTACTATATGTACATCCTCTCTACATGCAGTTGTAAAACATTTATTTACGTATATGTATTTATATTAATTATTTATATGTGTGTATATTTATACTAATGTACCTCTGACGACATTATAGACATTGTATATACTTTATGTTCCTCATGTACCATGCTGTATGGTTTGAGCGAATAAACTGATTCTGATTCTGATTCTGAACATCTACCAGGTAATAACTGGCAGTTTAATTGAAAAGTCCATCACTCGTCAAGAATGTCAATTACTTGTGTAAAAGTTCCCTATCGATTCCCTTTATCCCTGCCCATCGATCATTATGTCCAGTTTGATTTATTAAAAAAACTATTATAAATTCTTTTTTTCTAATTCTCTCAATAGAAACAAGATATTTACTTGTATCAAAGATAGAAATCAGGTGATATAAGATAAATATCATGCATCTATATAAAGACATACTGTAAAAGCACAAATATTCGTGGGGGATTAAATTTCGTTTATTTCGTTGTTAACGATTATCAACGAAATTAAATCCCACACGAAATTTTATATTACTATATATTGAATAGAATTACATTCAATACAACGAAATTAAATGCCAACGAAACTATTTTTGATGACAAATCAACGAAATTTTATCCCCACGAAAATATGTGCTTCTACAGTATACAACCAGACTTTGTCTGAAATCTACCTAAAAAATATTAATGATATTTAAAATAGGAAGAATAAAAACATGATGTTGTCCTTGAATATTAAACAAAAAATTAAAACTTAATGTAAACTAAAGTAATCATAAGTAATCATGATTACATGAAGGAAAAGTAATCAGATGCAACTGATTACTTTTAAAAATGTCTGTAATCAGCCTGTAATCAATTACTTTTAAAATCCAAAGTTATTGTAATTTAATTGATTACTTTTGAAAGTAATCGACCCCATCCCTGACCTTTACTGTGAACTACGCGAGACTGTAGACTCCACCTTGACTATGAACTTCCCCTGACTGTAGACTCCACCTTGACTAGAAACTACCCTTTGAACATTGACTGTAGACTCCACCTTGACTATGAACTTCCTCTGACTGTAGACTCCACCTTGACTATAAACTACTTAGTACCCTTTGAACCTTGACTGTAGACTCCATCTTGACTATGAACTTTCCTTGACTGTAGCCTCCACCTTGACTATGGACTTCCCTTTGAACCTTTAATGTAAACTCCACCTTTATTGTGAACTACCTGCTGACTGTAGACTCCACCTTGACTATGAACTATCCCTTGAACATTGACTGTAGACTCCACCTTGACTATGACTACCCCATGAACCTTGACTGTAGACTCCACCTTGATTATGAACTTCCCTTGACTGTAGACTCCATAGACTCCACCTTGACTATGAACTACCCCTTGAACCTTGACTGTAGACTCCACCTTGACTATGAACTTCCTCTGACTGTAGACTCCACCTTGACTATGAATAACCTCCTTTCTGTGAGGGGTCTTTTTTTGTCCCAACACCTATTGCAACACAAGACCTCAATGCATGCTGTCTCATCCAAAGGAGCAGTCTCCACGCCCAACAGTGGGATTTGAAACCAAAACATAAGAACCAACCCCTTACTTTGCAACTCTAGAAAATTTCTAACCACTGCACCACGCATGTGACAGCACATCAATTTAGAAGATCCATAAATTGACTTAAAAAAACTTATATTGTTGCCAAAAAACAAGAAAAATTGTATCCCTAGGACCATCAAAATAATTAGTCTAGTATCTGTCTGCTACCAATTCATCATAATTATCATGAAACTACCAACAATAAAATATACTTTACATGCATTTCATACTCTATACTATACCTCTCATGCTGGCCTATCTTGGTCTTTGAAGAACACTAAAAAAGGTATTTTTTACTCATTTTTAATCATCTATTTTTTACAAGTCTACCTATCATTAAAACAATGAAAGTTATTTTGTGTAATAAAAAAGTGTTCTTGCAGAGTTCTCTTTATTATAGTAATATCTGTATATTATTGTCCCCGCCTTTGCAAAAGTGGGGGGGGGGGACAATATTAATCTCATCCGTCTGTACTTCTATCAATCTGTAGTTTTGTCCATCACAAAAACTAAATTTGGTCATAATAGTAAGATTCTCAGCCAACCTTGGTCTTTCAGTCAGATGATGTAACCTAATTAGCGTCTGAAACTTGCACAGCTTTTCATTCATGGCTGAAATATAGATTTCGGCAAACGTCAACAAGTTTAGAGATAATACAATGAAAGTTTGTTGTACAGCAAGTGGTGGGGCTTAGTCACATTTGGTGATGTGCCATATACCCTGGAACTAAAAGTGAGAGCCTGCCAGGGATGATCCTGGGTTGGGGGTCTTTAAACCAAGACCTTTAAGAAGGGAGGAATGTGTCAGTCAGCCCAGTTTGATCGCCAGTTGCCGGATAGCTCAGTTGGTTATTTGAGACCTGACCGGAGATTCAGGGGGGCACGGTTTGAATCCCAGTCTGGTCTGCATTGTTTTTCTCCTCTCTCATAAAAGGAAAAGATCCGAAGGGGACATCAGATCATTAGAGTGAAATTACTCCTACTCTCAGCACAGCTCTATTAACAATACTCATTTCTTATACTTGTATTGTCTTCACTTTTTTATAGAATAATGTTTAACAAAAAGTATAATAAATGTTAGTACAGTAAGAAAAAAATGTATGTTAAGAGAAATTTTATTTCATCAAGCCGTTCAATTGAATTTCAGGTTAAAATGTAATTTCTCAAATATCTTAAACAATTGTCAATCTGTCATTAAACACTTACAACATGTGTACAAACTAATGAATTATTTGGATTTTATAGTAATTTAAAATGGATTTCAAATTTGATTTAAGGCGGTAAAAAATAGATAGGTCAATTTTTTCCCCAAATTCAATTTCTCTGATACTTTGATCTTTTGCTCTAGGATACAAAATCTCTTCTTTATATGATATGAAAGAAATTTAATCACACATTTTTGTCCACATAGTTTGAAATATGGCCTGTAAGAAAGTTGTGAAATCAGACATTCAACGTTTTTCAACATTATCAATTAATTTATTGAAAACTTGCATGATGCTGTTTATAAAGACAATATTATTGTTACTGGTACTTGAATTCAATAAGTTTAGTTATAATGATACTGGTAAATTTGAATAAGATATTATGTAAAAATAGAGCATACATATAAGTGTCAGAATTGAAAATAATTCACAAGTAACTATGCTACACACAAAGTTATCTCACAAGAAAATGTATAATTCAATTTTTACAAAAAAATCAACAGAATGATTCTAATGGGTCCCAGAATAAATTGTGTCAAAATAAGGAAAATTGAACTGATAGTTTTATAGATATTTCATCACAATATTTTTTCTTTAACTTTTTATCTTTAACCTCTTGATATGACATTGACCTTTACAGTACATTAAACATCTCGTAATATATGTGTCCAAATATCAGCCCTCTACTTTACAAGGAACATATTAAGTTACACTGCATTTCGTAACAGACTTGCAGTCTGTACTGCATTTAAACAGCATTAAGGGATTCTAAAATGTAAGCTACCAAGTGACCAATACATGTATTTAGAATTCTCTGATTTTTTCCCCACAAAACATGATGTCAATTTTTGCTTAAGTATCGCATAAAATATCTACCAAACTAAGTGATTTTGTCTTCAAATACTGGGTAAGTTCTTATAATTATGTTCCCCAAACGAAGTTTGGGAACATATTGTTTTTACTTTTTCTGAATTTTTTCTTTGTTCTCCGGTACTTTTTTGTCCGCGAGTGTTCTCGTAAACTACTCATCCGATCTAGGTGAAACCTTTTTAGGGTCACTAGGTATGTTATGTAGATGTGCGGAACGAAGGTCATTTTGCGCGCACGTGCGTGCATGTGCGCGCACGTGTAACACGTGAAATGACCAATATAATAGATTAAGCCGTAATTTTTTAAATATTGGATGAAATGCTTTGAAACTCATAATATAAGGATATAATAGTAGTATAGACATGATGACATGGTCAAAATAGCAAGATTTCACGCGCATGCAGGTGCCCCTCGCTGCGATTGGCTGAAACTAAAAGTCTAAATATCTATTTTGTTTTCTGACAAAATCCTTTGAAATTTTGAACATAGTCTTACATTATGAAGATCTACAGCACAATATATAAGAATAATCATGAACGCACGCACATGCACGTGTGCTGCAATCTGATTGGCTAAAACTTTAAATGCCTACAACTTTCTTGGTTCTCAATAATACAGGGTGAAATTTCAAATATGAATAGATATAATGATTGCCTACATTATACTACTATCAAAAGTAAATGCATGGACGTGCATGCACATGCGACCGCACACAATGTATTAAAAGACAGTATACTTGAGTGTTTGATGTTCATGCAGAATTAAGAACTTCTAAATGTCAAGACATGTAACATACTGAAGCATGCAGATCTTTTTACCCTTGACCTTGAAACTTAGGTCAAGGTCACTGGTGACCTGAATAAAATGTTGATATTAGCCATTTACCAAAATCACCTTGACCTATGAACTTGAAATCGACCTTAACCTTTGTCCTTGACCCAAGGGTAAAAAGAAACATGAAGTACATGTACATGTATCTAGAAACACCTTTCAGAGTTTATTTCGGTTGACAAGTTAGAAGTTAAAGAGGTGGTGGTTTTTAATGACCTTGACCTTTCATCCAAATGTCACAATCAATCTTAAGTTCTTGGAATAAGATACAAGATTCAACTCCAACGTTAAATAGGTTAAGAATAAATATACCCCCACCCACCCCCCCGCCCCACCCCACACACAAACAAATCAAATTAATGGCAACGTAGAGAATCACTGTTAAACTCAAATAACACCTCGGACCCACATAAAATTTCAGGAAAACTGCAGAAAAGAGCTCGAGGAAAGTGTATTAAAATATTTCATTTGAGTTTCCAAAGTATATAGAAATTATTAATTTATACAGAAAAAATTACAAATCCTGTCGTGTTTAAAATTCCTTCGTAAAATAATCAGATATTTGCATTCATGAAAAAATATTAATAAGAAGGTGTTAAACAATATAGGTCACATTAGCTGACACGAATGTCTTTTTAAACATCTCTTGTAAAACCCAGAGAGTAGCCCCCTATGCATTGGAAAAAATGAATAGTTCCGGTCAAAAAACCTTTATATATTTATTTACAAAGTATATAAAATTTACCAGGCACAGGTATCAGAGTTGTCAAAATGGCCTGAGAGGAAATATTAAAAAAAATTCTGAACAGAAAGGAAAATCCCTTTTCCATGTATGGAACTACTATTGAATAAGTTCATTTTGATTGGTTAGGTATTGGCGTGATACCCTTAGTCGACTTTAACCCTGCCTTGTCGTCGAAATAAAACCAACTTTGAGCCCGAGGTTAAAATAAGTAGAGAAATAAAATGTGAATCGATATATTAGAAATATGACTTATGCTTGAAAAATGTTAAATTTCTATATGTATTTTTTTTCTTTGATTCCCGGGATAGAAAGATATGTTAATTGCTTAATCAACATGCCATAATCATCTTGCATATGCATGTACATGTACGTGTGCGCGCATGCAAAACGTTAAACAATACATCGTTGATAGTTGAAACCATTGTAACTTTTATATTCTTAAATGAAATCCTGGGATACTTAGCATATTTATAAAAGGTCTTAGAGGAATAAGGCACGATAAGGGACATGGGAAGCGTTTGGGGAACATCTGTAACGGTCCCCGTTACAATTAGCACTAGTTGAGAGTTGTCTTACTGGTAGCTTGTCTAGCATTGTAGTGCATATGCAAGATGGTTTTTTTTCACTTTACTAATCTGGTTTCATCTCTTTGTATGATATATAATTTTATATTGTGTGTGGACTCTAGACACTGATAGATGTTTGAAGTTATAAATCTAAGTTTATCATCACTGTAATGAAAATGAACTGTCTATCCCAACATTAACAATATTTCAGTGACATTGCATCTTACTGAACGGTGTGTCGATTTACCCAAATGGAGCCAAAGGTGACTCAAATGGACTTCTGTAGACTTTATATCAAAACTAAAATGCATCTATTTATATAAAAAAATTATTTATTTTTGCATTTAGATATTTATATTGTTGAATAATCAGAATAATGGCTATTGAAATAAATGTGTTTTATGTTTATGACAAACATTCAAATTATTGTATCAAAAAAACTTACTTTATTCATGACATTTAAGCAAATTATTTTAAAATATACGAGTTTACCAATCAGAAAATTTCACAAATCTATTCTTTTTTAGTAAATCAGTCACGTAGCAACAGGGGGCCAGGGGGCTTGCTCCCCCCCCCACTATTTTCCAGACATAACTTTTAGTTTTACTGTATTAAAAATGTTCATTGAAAGCCGGGTGTTAGCAACACCCTTGAAAGCCCCCCTCCGCCCCCTCCCACCACACACACTTTCAAAAAAAAGATGCTAAATCACTATAAATGATATTACTATTTTTATCATAATTAAGTCCCTTTGGTTAAATCGAAGCATCTTACTGAATGTCACCTATCATGGATCATCATTGAATATATAATGAATCAATGTGAACAGAACTCATCTAACCAAATATGTATGATGAAAATTGATTGAAAACTGCTCAGTTTTTAATTTATGACAGAGAATGTTAACACCTTAACATTCATAGGGAAAATCCACATTAGTCTTTGTGTACAAGAAAAAAACTTTCAGCATTTTAGACACATTAAAACCACAATAAATAGAGGAAATTCGCGTCGCAACTTTATTTGAAGTATTCTATACTGGTTGCAAGTGGCGAGACCATAATTTAACCTTACTTGTGTCTTGCATTGCATTTATCGGCAAAACAAACGATAATTATTTTTATTTTATCTTGTTAAAATACTTTCTTACTTACAATAGATCGGTTTTGATTGCGAGTTTACTTATTACTAATCATAATTTGTTCTCTCGAGTGCAAACAGCTGATTAAGTTGGATGCCGATCTCGATGTTTAAAAACATTAAACAGTTTATAGTACACTTCTGCTGTCGCTTTCTTTTCCCAAATAGTTTTTTTTCAGTCAATTAATAAATATCTAATTAAATTAGTCATATATTGCCCTTCTTCTTATGTAATTTTAGAGATGAAGTATCATATGAAAGCCCAGACCAGATGCCGATCTCGATGCAATAGCGTCGAATGTCAAACACTTATTTTTCAAGATTTTTCTGAAAATATTCAAAAAACCAGAATTCTTTGACAGTCTTGGAACTTTATTACTTCGATTTTACTTCATTTTAAACACTAATTGCGTCTTTATAAGGCGATTACAACTTTCTCTGGGTCTAATTATACGAGTGCCGAATTGCAAGGCTACCGCTTTTTTTAGAGCGACACTGAGCACTAGCGACAGTTTTCACTGGTACACCGGTCTGTAGCGAATCCCGATCCCGATCAAAGAAAGAATTGATAACCGTTAGAAATTCATACTTTTCAATATATATCGGTATAATAAAGCAATTAATTACCCCATGTGAGTTCAACATGGTGAAAGAAGGACCCTCGACCTGGCCCACTCGATGACCTGCCCTGACCTCGGCCGCTACGCGGCCTCGGTCAGGTCAAGTCACCTCGAGGGCCAGGTCGAGGGTCCTTATTTCACCATGTTGACCTCACAAGGGGTAATTAATTGTATAATATGTGTGTATATAGGGACTTGAGTCTTACCAGCAGTGTGACCTCATGACCTCTTTAAAACATAAACAGCATAGGCATAAATTATTTTAAATATCATTATTAGCATTTATCTATCTTTAATTGTATTAGGAGTAATCTAACAACTGCATAAAATAAACATTAGGCCTAGTGGTCATATAACTGGTTGCTCTTAATTACCTGTAAGGCAGTAAGTTCGTTGCATCATCTGTATCACATCATAGGATAACGGTAGAGAAATAAATCTTAAAGTACCGTCCTAATCTTTATTCTTGCTTTAAAGAGATAAAGTTATCAAAAGTTTACTCAAAGATGTACATCAAAATACATATTTCACATACCATTATATGTTTTTGTTCAACTACTCCAAGTTGGAAGTTTTCCCTTTTCTTCCACATTTCCTCTTATTGTTGTTACATGTACAGTCCAGTCCAGTACGAAAATTCGTAATATTACGAAAAAAACGTAAGATTACGAGAAAGCGTAATATTACAAGTTATCGTAATATAAAACTTATTTTACAATTTTTCGTAATGTAGTCAAATTACGAATACGCGTAATTTAGCATATTGTAGAGACTATATTACGAGTTTTCGTAATCCAAGACAAATTCAAGCATTGCAAGAAATTGAGTGGCGGGTAGCAAAATATGACGTTTACTACGAGATGTCACGGGCGATAACTTGTACGACTCTTACTGAGATTTGAATTCTGTGTGTTTCAATAAGAATTGCACGAACAATTGTATTACGAGACGAGGGTGTGATTTTTAGGGTAGACTTCGCAAGAAAAGTAGGGAGTTCGGGTAATATAGACCAATGCGACATGCTGAATCGAATATTGAAATTTACTGGAAAATTGGTCTTATCCTTGGGAAAATTCCTATAAAAGAATAATTAAAGAAATTGTCCACTCACCCATCGCTGGCGGTACTTTCTTCTTGAATTTCCATGCTTTCTGATAGGTGTAACTGACCAAACTGACCGCGTGCTATCAGTAGATGTGGAATCTGATATATTACTGACGTCATACTTTGGTACCCACCACTCAATTTCTTGCAATGCTTGAATTTGTCTTGGATTACGAAAACTCGTAATATAGTCTCTTACAATCTGCTATATTATGCGTATTCGTAATTTAACTACATTACGAAAAATTGTAATATAAGTTTTATATTACGATAACTTGTAATATGACGCTTTCTCGTAATCTTACGTTTTTTCGTAATATTACGAATTTTCGTACTGGACTGGACTGATGTAGTTCCATTCTTTCCGGTCTCCTTTACTAGAGAGCTCATGCAAGGGAGACAATCCAATCGTTTTTCAAAAGAGTTTTCCAACAATTCAATCTGATATTTTACTTAAAGTCTTAAGTGACTACCCAATTTTATTTATTTAATACATTGAACAGAACATTCTCCTTCTACAGATATATATAGAAATTTCTTAAGGTGCACAGCATTTGTAAACCACATAGCTCTTTATGGGATATAATTCTACCGGTAAAATCTTAATAAAATGAAGCACAAATTAAATTTTTCTTATAAAATAGAAAAAAATAGTTCAAAGCACTTTATGATCCACATTATTAAATTATACATAGAGTTTTGATGTCAAATATATGAATTATAACAGGATATGCCAGTCCACATATTTCTCTGATAAAGTATGACAAAATGCACTGGTTGCCATGGAAACAAGAGGTCATTTGACCGGGTAGATATATTTTTTTGAAGGACTAATCATATGCATTATGTTCACAAAATTTGAGCAAGAAATAAATTTTTCCACTTTCCATGATTATACATGTATAGGGTGAAGCTCAATGCTTACTGACACGGCCTCTTAAGGAAACTCAATAGAAAACATTTAGTCCTAACCCTTTAGTCCTAACTTTGAAAAGAAGAGTTGTGGTTTGATTTAAATATTTATTTCAAACATTTAGCAAAAAGAAAGAAATCAACGTTCTGCATCTAACAAAAAGATTAAATGTTCATTCAATTTCAAAAGGTAATTGTGTTGTTACAGAGTAGCATTCTCACTGCCATTTTTCCAAATTAATTTTAATTGCATCTAAATGAGATTGATAGCATTGACGTCGGTGACGAGGTGGACGTATATATGGTCCCAGTACTACTATGACCTACATCAATCAGAAATGCAAGAAAAATGATTGCTCTTTAGTTATTTAAGGTCTCTCTCGAGAATTTTTCAATGATGTGGATCACAACCAATTGCCGGTGCATTTTCTCCTGCACATGGGCCATTAAACAGAAAGGGGTCTTGTCGTGCCAGCAGCAAGTGCGACACGGAACCTTTCATCCGCAGGACTGGTCTTCAGGTCCATCGGTGGGATTCGAGCCCGCGGCGTAAGGATCAACTCCTTTCTTCGCGTCTCTAGAGCAGACTCCCTAACCAAGCAGCAAGTGCGACACGGAACCTATCATCCGCAGGACCGGTCTTCACGTCCTTCAGTGGGATTTGAACCCGCGACTTAAGGATCAACTCCTTACCTCGCGACCCTATAGCAGACTCCCTAAGCACTGCGAGTGCTTGGAAAATGCTTTAAGTGTATTTGATGTACATGTATTTCATTTTACTAACTTGGATCTGACTTACGCCCCACAGTGGAATTCGAACCCGCAGCATAAGGATCAACTCCTTTAAGGATCTTTGCTACTCTAGAGCAGAATCCCTTCCCAAGCAGCAAGTTTGACGCGGGACCTATATCATCCGAAGGACCAGTGTCCACTTCCCACAGTGGAATTCGAACCCGCGATCAATGCCTTACTTCGCGACTCTAGAGCAGACTGCCTAACCACTGCGAATGCATTTCATCCGAAGGACGAGTCTTATCTTGTTTCTATTTGTGTCCTTCTGGGAAATAATTTCTTTATCACAAAATCAAGAACATAAGTCAAACAATCGATCATTAGGTACTTCAAACCTGAACCTGAGCTTGCCTTGAGCATGCATGTATCTCTTATACATTTAGAAACATCAATAGAAAGCATTAAATTCAAATTATGAAATTAATGTTTAAAGGTTGATTTAAATATATATTTAAAGCGTTTTTTATGAAGCAAAGAAAGAAAATAACGTAAAGCACCTAACAGATAGTTAAATAAGTAATCATATTTCAAAAGGTCAAAAGAAATGAACATGAACAATTTGGGTTTCTAACTGCTATCCAGGCACGTAGCATCGTTTTTGAAAGTGGGGGGCCAACCAGAGAATTTCTTTTACTTACTTGTAAAGGTTGACAAAAAAGGACCTTGCCCTCAAAAATGCTATTTCTTGGGGGGTGGGAGGGGGGTTGGGGGTTGGGGTTGTGGTCAACTTTTTAAGGCCAATAGTATGCATTCACGTCATTAACCATCGGGTGGCGCTGCGGTTTTAGAGGTGGTTGTCAAGCGCTTGACTGAGTGTAAACAATTGGTAGCGTGGCGAGACACTGTGGTTTCTCCTGGACATATACCTCCAAATTAATTAATTTGTAAGGAATGCCAACTCTCTGTGGTGTGCCAGGATGTTTTAGAGGTTGTGGACACTTGTTATTTTCAGATCCAGACTTCTTTTACAGACGAAAAGTGACGCCAAATCGGTCATGAAGATGATAAGCTGACTATGGAAGCTTGGTAAACACGATGTCGCTTGTCACCAGAATTTTGGAGTCGGCGATATTAAGGATTAGATTTTTGGTAAAATATTGATTTTGATTAATCTTAATTAGTACCTTACGAAGTATATATCATTACATCATATATAGATTTAACCATAAAAATGAGTTACTATAAATACAGTATAAAACATATTGACTTGGTGTCTTAAATTGAAAAAAAAAGTGAACTCCCTTTTTATTTTTTTTCTCGTCAAAAGACATTTGAACTATTTATATTAATAGTGTCTTAATAAATTGACATATGGCAATATTATTTAATATATTATTTCAAAAGTTTGAAATCTAATTAAAATGTCTAAAGCTTGTGTTGCTTTGTGATTTTGTTGTTAAACAGACAGACACAGCACTTTTAAATTCAATAGGATTAAATCTGATGGATTTAATGTACAATGGCAGTTTTCTTTTAAAAGTATACAAATAGAGTGTATGATATGTTGATGTTCCCATAGAATTAACTTGATTTGTTAGCAAATGGAATAAATACTGCAATTTATAATTTAATATCAATGTTAAATTTTATTATATATTTTAAATTTCAACACCAGAAATAATGAGATATTTTTTCGCCGCTTGATTAGTATGAGTAGGGTCTTTGGTTTTCCCTGGGTAAATATTGATTATATGATATTCTATTTTAACTCAAGACAATTACAAAACAAAAATAATGTTTGCACAGTTCCTTGATTACAGGAGACAAGAGTAGACTAAAAAAGGATGCAGTAAACTTGACATCCAGTGTTGGACTTTAAAACTCCAGCAATACAAGTCCAACAGCTTCATGGGTATGTAATAACTCATTGATAATGTAGATTCAATCAATATGTTAACAAAATCCATGGGCAAGAGAGACTCGTCAAATCTACGAACATTGGTTTCCAAGAACATTGTACCTGCATGCTCAAATTTAAGAATGAAAGAAATAAATATGTATAACTATTTAATACAATCTTTATTGTTTTATTTATTTACAGCCATGAATAAAATAAGCAAAATCCTTAACAGAGAAAAGTTCAAGCTTTGGAAAGATACTGTACATGTACATAATTTGGCGTTTTCAAAATTTAGCGCAATCAATGGATATGGAGTTGTTGGCATAATCATGAATTAGCGCTACAAATATTTGTGTCGTATATTCTATTTATAAATGAATTCTTAGTGGTATTCATGAATAAGCACATCCTCGTCTGTGCAAAAGCAGCTAAAATATGAAGCCCGCTACTTCAATGTCAGTTTTTGTACAAACCAATATTAAAATGTTAAGTCTGTGCATTCTTTCATTTCACAAATTAATTTCTCTTGCCAGGGCTTGTTTGAGTACATCAGCTTCTTTTCTCTTGCAGTTTTTGATGGAATCCCTTCAAATAAGAATGAGTAGCAATTAATATAGAGTAAATAGCATTATCATGACTGTACTTGTTTTATGGTAAATTAAACTGTCTTTAAATATTTAAAATTTATAAATAAAATTGATGTACTTTTCAAATTAGAATGGAATCCTTACTATTGTAATTGTAAGTTTGTGAAGATACTGCATACAAGATCAGTGTACCGATATTTCTTCTATTAGAGAATTTTCCAAGCATGAGCATAAGTAGTCTATGTGTGAACAGGCTGAATGTTGCCCCATATTTCCAGCAGAACATTCTCTCTGGGAATGTATAGGACTGCCAAACATCTCAGCACTTTGTCTTAGGTTGTAATACACCTAGTGATAATAAAAGGAAATACATTTTTTAAGAATTAATATTGGAAGCATTGAAGTATTGCATAGGTCTAATTTATGAGTACTTTCTATTATTTAAAAAAACAGAAATGCAATTACATACCAGTTCTTTTTTTCCCCTGGCAGCACTGACAATAGGATGGATGCCATTTCATGAATTGGATGGGGAAAAATAGAATTTTCATGTTACATGTACCATCCAGCCACTAATAAAGCTCCCTGTAAGCTTTGACATCTTATTTTACCTGCTGATCTCCTAAATAAAATAAAATGAAAAAATATATATTCTTAAATAATTTAAAAATAACGCAATTTACTCAGTACAGGCTTTTATTTAGAAACAAATATACAGTCAGCCTGTAAGTGAGGTCTATCCATAGTCCTGATTATAAATTTTTTTTCAAAGGACTGTAAAATTATATGTTTTTTCTATTTAGTTGTACAATAACAGCTACTACAAGTATATATTCCTTTTATTTATTTTTACATGCAGCAGGTTTTATTTAATTACTGAGTATAATTTTCCGACTTAATGAATTGTAAATGTTACAGCAAACTAGGTTGTTAAGGATCACATTATAGAAGCGTAAATACCGGTACTGTACAAAATGGACCTAGCAAATTATAACTTTAAAATATTTGTACTCATTTTTACCTTTATAATAACAAAGGTGTTATGCTCTAAGTATACATGTAGCTACTGACTATGAAAAAAATGTGTACAGAACAAATAAATTTCAAATTATTCATATACAGTATGAAGTATAAGGGCACATATTAATTCTATGTTTGTTTGTTGTCTAATGTCCCTCTTAAGAATTTTTTACTCATATGGAGACACCATCATTTGCTGATGGCGGACTGCAAATATACTTATTCTCGGCACTGTGGGCTATTGAGCAGTGATGGATCTTTTTTGTGCCAAAACCTACTGCAAAACAGAACAACGGTTTATACGGTCTCATCTGTAGGACAGGCCCAAGTATCATGAAACAACCTTAGACTTAGGTCAAATTTTAATCTTCAGTAAAATGTTTATTAATTGTCAACTTAATCTCTAAATTGGCAGTTAACAGCAAAATAGTGATGCAATATTTATCAGTATTTTTGATTTTGAGTTTTACAACACTTCAGCACACCATAAAAATTTTGACTTAAGCTTAAGATTTTTCATGATCCCAGGGCATCTCCATGTAATGCAGTGGATTTGAACCTGCGACATTAGGTTCAGCTCTAACCACTGTGAAATGTGGGCGACTTACATCAAAGTAAAAGTACCAGTCTCAATTTTTTTTAATATAAAAAAAACAAACAATATGAGGCTGATCGGAAATCAGTTATCTTTATCCAATATCAATAAATGGTCAATAAATGTATCTCTGTGTAGGATCTAGAGAGTCTAATGGTGAGGGTTGAAATATGATGTTTGTTTCAGTTTTGTTTATTTTATTTTATTTTTTTTTTTTTTTGTAATCTGTTCAAATAAAATGAATGTTTAGTTTGTATTTGCCTTGCAATGAATATTACATTGCACTTAATTACCCTTGATGATCATTTGGGACCTTGCTCTTTTAAACAACAAAAACGAAATGCAACAGTATGTAACATAGCTGCGATGATTGTCATGTAAAAAGGAATAAATAACAAAATATAGCCATAGGCATTCATATCATATACTAATGCATTCCATTTGAATCTAGTGTTTGTGTATGTGGTAAAGATAATAATACATCTGACAATCTACAAAAATGTCGATTGTAAACTCAACGCTTTGTCGTTGTACTATCTTCGTCATATAAGCATGTTACACTCGATAATTCTTAGAAAGTTTCCATAAATGTATATTATTTACAAACAATAATTACCCAAGATTCGGATAAACCTTTCTCCCGGTTGTGACAGCTCGATTAAAGATCGATTCAGCCCCTCCGTTTGGCTCCACTGGACACGTCCATTTGTTTACATTGTTACAAGCGCCGCGGTGATTAAAGCGTTTACGTAACCACCTCTAGTACACCAGCAACACCTGACGTCATAAATATGACGAATGAGTCCTATTTCCTTTTCACTTCCAATTTTTTGCATACAATACTACATTTCCTTTATTTCACCATACTGTGGTAAGAAGTGGGGGGGGGAACCAACCTTTCAATGGACATTTTCAACAGTAAAGGCAATGTTGGGAAAAAAGTTGGGTGGGGGGCAGCCCTCCCCCCCCCCCCTGTAGCTACGTTTAAAGAGAGTCCACATAAACCATGTTGGGGGAGCTTATGTGATACCATTGGTGTTGGTGTCTTTGACAACATCGGCATGCTAGATTGTTTAAAAACTTCTACATGTTTGTCGTTGCCAAATTAGAATTGCAAGATGGAAGAGTTAAGCGATGTATTCATTTTACAAGTACCAGTCAAGGTATCATATGCTGCTGCAATTTAATCTTAGGAATGACACGGTTAAATTTTAGAGAGCAGGTCTTCTTTCCAGGAAACTATAAGCCTTACGTTGACCTTGCATGGATGTTACGTCTAAGGATGGAGACTAACACTACAAGGCTTTGAATGCTTGATTTGACCTTTATATTCAGAGTCAGAGACCATTGGATTAGCCCGTTCCCGAGTAAATGCATGCCCTGTCAGTTTAAAAACATTAATAATTGATGCAACTTCGAATTATTTTATGATTTAAAAAAGTCAAAACTGGTAATACTTTCTACGACACACAATATCTTATATAACTCCTGCCTGTTTTATTATTCTTCTTTCTTAAAATGATAGCAAAAATTGCAAAAATCCATCATCAAAAGAAAAAAAATAATAATTAAAAAACGATATAAACGGTATATTATTTGTATGATAAGCATGCATTACATGTACATATAGTTCTAAATAGAGATTGTTCTATCTGACGTATCCGTATCCGTATCGAGGCATGAGAAGCATCTCGATCCCGATGTCTAACTCATTATATATGCTTTTTCTCATACCCCTTTTAAATAAAGCCTATTAACTGGCAGTACAGCATGGGGGTTATGATAATTATTTCAGTATAAATGTGCATTAAACTGGTGTATGTCTTTATTATTTTATTAATGAGTACTCATAAAATGAGCATGTAAGTAATTAACTGTTTTATTCAAAATTAACATTATATCTTCAAAACCATTACATTAGTCGCCCACGTGGCGCATTGCCTCTGCTGTAGAGTCGCGAATTAAGTAAGAAATTGATCCTCACGTCGCGGTTCGGGCTTGGAGACCGGTCCTTAGAATGTTAGCATTTATCTGCGTCGCAATAGGTGTTGGCAGAAAAAAAGATCCCTCACTGCTCAATGGCCATTAGTGCCGAAAAAAGGTCACATTTTGCAACTCTCGATCCACCGGCAAATTGTCTCCATATGAGTAAAAAATATGCGACAGGGACAATAAAAACAACCAAATACTGCACTATGACATAGTTCATAAGAAGAACAACTTTGTTCGTCTTGCCGCTAAACATGCGCAAAGACAGACAATGTCACTGATATGTAATCGGGAATGGCGAAATAAAGTTGAAATGACTCTGAAAATTTTTATCAACTTGATTATGTGTTCTACATAGACCCGGTATTTGCTAAATTTCCTGTTAACGTTCTGATACTCTCTTCTAACATTTTCTGGTTGACGACGTAATTGAGCTTCAGTGAACGGGGTGACGATTGGGTGTCTGGAAGGATATATACAGTCTCCCAAAAGATAGCAACCTCTTGGAAAATCCAGTGTTTTACCAACCCCTTTGGATGTCATCATTCGAAATGTTTGGGCGTCGTTATTATGGCCCAGAAATCCCGATTCTACATGAATGATTCTAGATGTTTAAGCTATTGTCAATGACAACCTGTGTGTGGACACAGTGAAATTTACGATGCCCACTATAATAAAGCCTTTGGGGTTCATTTGATGGCATATATATGCGATGTGATGTGCCATCAATCGCTCCTACTGCTTGAGGCAACTGTCTCCACACACCCCTTCGGCGATGCCATTCTCTATTCGATGGCCAAGATATGTTTTCTCTTAAAACAGCATGCAAAATTGGCCACACTAAATTAACAATACGACGAGCTGATGATACAGAAATTGAAAAAATATATGACAGACTCGTACATGTAGGGTAGGTTTTCAACCATAGTTACTGTAGTGTCAACAAAATCTTATTTCTGTTGTTCAAACCATATCTATGTCGGTAAGGACCCAACATAAGACTGCAAAGACCACACAGTTCCGTAAATGATTCAGGTGTCTCGCCAGTTCCGTCAAAGAACAGACGCCTCTTCTGAGATAAATCTGAAAAAACATCCCTTCCCCTCCTACATCTTACTGTGTATACATCATCAAAAAACAAAAGGTTCCTGCTGGAAAATGTACTCAAACTGGGCAGGTCAAGTACTGAAAAAATCATCATCAAAACACCACGAATTTCTGTTTCGTGTTCATCCACTTCGAACGCCTCTAACATCAGAAGTAAAAGTGATATGTTTATATTGTGAAAGGGGGTATCAAAAACAGAAAGCAACAAATATGCAAGAGAGTCTCCTTCCATTTCGCTAAGAAATACCAGTAATATTCCCTGTATACCAGTGTTTTGTGCTTCTTTTTTATGGACGATCTACGAGCTGTGACAAATCGGTTAAAATTACTATATTTATACCCACGTGGTACCAAATAGGGCCGTGCGCAATCGTGGTCCTATTGTATAGTGTCCTTTTATAATACAAAGGAGTCTTCGTCGAGAAAAGAGGTTCCGATAAGGGTGATACTTCTCAATAATATACTTTTTCCTTCTAAATAAAGGGGGTCATTACGGGTCAATAAATATCTAAGCGGCAACTCTTACAGGCGCTGATCCAGGAATTTCTTAAGGGGCGACCAACTCATTAAAAAAACAACCCTGAAATTTCATGAAGTAAAAAAAAAATTAGATTTCTTTTTCAAATGTATTTATCCAAGAAGAAAAAAAGACAACCACCTCTTCCCTCCTCCTAAATTAATAATGAAATCAAAATATAGAAAAAAAAACCTCCTTAAAATTAATACATTTCCAAGAATAAAAAATCGTGGTGTTGATGATGGGGTCTTCGTTTTCGGGCTGGGGTGGATGAGTGATTGATGTCAAAGTGATTTTTTATTGATTCAGTATAGTCACTGCAAATTCGGGGGGGGGGGGGGGGGTATAGATCTGCACACGTCTTAATTTTTAAAAGTATTGATTATTTAATTATTGTGTTGAAAATTATGAGCACGTTGAACATTTTTTATAAATCAACTTTAAGGAGGCTGGGGGGTCAACAAATTAAAAAAAATACAAACAGATATAAGTTAAATTTTTAGACTTGATATCTTTAGCTATCAACTATCATTTGACAAAGGTCGCCCGCGTGGCGCAGTGGTTAGAGCGTCTGCTCTAGAGTCGCGAAGTAAGGAGTCAATCCTTACGTCGCGGGTTCGAATCCCACTGTGGGACGTGGAGACCGGTCCTTCAGATGAGACCGTATAAACCGAGGCCCCGTGTCGCAGTAGGTGTTGGCACGAAAAAGATCCCTCCCTGCTAAATGGCCCTGAGTGCCGAGCATAGGACAAAATTTGCAGCTCTCCACCGGCAAGTGGTGGCATCTCCATATGAGTGAAAAATTCTCGAGTGGGACGTTAAACAATATACAATCAATCAATCAATCATTTGACAAAGAAAAATTTCATACATATTAGTTTTAAAATTTGATCATTTTTGGATATCTTTATATGGAATTCTTCTTCTAAAGAAGATAGAAATAGTCTAAAAAATGGCCACGACCACCCAGCCTCATTAAGTATTTTTTTTCAGGGGGGGGGGGGTAATTACCAGAATTTAGTATTTTAACAAATTACGTGTTACCGCTGCACTGATTTTGATAATCACAAAATCGCTTGCCTTGAATAGTGCACAAAGTTTAACTCGAGCTAGCAAAAAATAGTACAACCAGTGAAACATTGTTTTGAATATATTATTTTATTGCAATTATTTTCTCTTTCTAACGGTGCAAGAATTATTCTGATATTTGCAGTATTAATGAAGTTATGAATGATTGTTTTTCAAGTCAGAATCGTAGAAATGGGTATATGCCATGAAGGGGGGGGGGGGTCTCCCAATAACATTTTTAGCCGGGCTTATTGCTCAAAGAGCAATTGCCGGCTTATGTGATCCTGTTCAAGGCAGGATGTTGACCCCATAGTCGCCATTTTAAAATTACGTGCAAAAATATAGTTCTTACTCTCAACCGCTTTTGAGATAATACAAACGCTAAATAAAGCCAAAAAAAATAAAAAGAAGTTTTATCTATATAAAATATACATTAGTAGTAATGACTTTGTGAAAACTTCATAAGTCAAAGAACATAGTTCATTAGCGTAAGGATTTTTGATAATTAGTGTTACCGTAGTTCTCTACGCATACGAGGTAAAGCAGGAAAGGGAAC
Organism: Saccostrea cuccullata; assembly: GCF_032062105.1. Taxonomy (NCBI): domain Eukaryota; kingdom Metazoa; phylum Mollusca; class Bivalvia; order Ostreida; family Ostreidae; genus Saccostrea; species Saccostrea cuccullata. The sequence continues at coordinate 252,330 of NW_026927699.1, read as the reverse complement.
CAGACTGGCCTGTTTGTTTACATTCAGCGGCGGTACCAGATTAATTCTGATTCTGACAAAATCGGACCGTGGTATTAGGATTGAAAAAACTCACTGTCAGTGTCTTATCATTCAATTCAATTCAATTCAATTCAATTCTTTATTGGCACTAAAGCACATATTTATATACAGAAATGTGTTGTTAGCCATATACATGTATTGCAAAATATTATACTATTGTTAGCTTGTTTCTAACATCAAAACAGTCTCTTATATATATAGACAGATTTGTTTCGTAGATTCAAAGTTATGTGGATTAAGCAAACAAGAAAAGTTATTAACATCTAGTAACCTCGAATACTTTTTTCTGACATTTTTATACACAGGACAATCAAATAAAAAGTGTTTTTCATCTTCAACAATAGTTTTACATTGGAAACAAAATCTATTTTCTCTAGGAATGACAGGATTACAGTATCTACCTGTTTCTACGTACAACTTATGTGCACTTATTCTTAACTTGGAAAGATAAGAAAATAAATTCTTTTGAAGTGGAAAACACAAGTATGGTTGGATTTTCAGTTTCTTAGCATCATAGCTGAATAATGTACTATAAAATGACAGCTTACCACATTGAGTATTGTTAATGTGTTGGAGTTCAGAAAAAAAATATTTTCAAAGAAATTTTTAAGTTTAAGACTAAAAGTTTTAAAATCACATGTGTCAAAGTTAAAATCTAACATCTTCTGTATTGATTTTACACAACTTTGCCAACATTCTTTATTTTCACTGGCCAATCGAGTATCTTCCAAGTTAACATTCTTGAGCAAGACATTGCAATTATTATTTGTTTTTGTTAATTGATATTGATAGTTTTAAAATAATTTTTTCATCAGAATATAAACGTGATTCATGTAAGAAATCCATTCTACTCTGTAAATGAGCCCGGCTCTCTGTACTTCTGAGTACTTTGATTTTTTACATATTGACAAAATTGTTGTACTTATTCTTCGAGCTTATCTAATTCACTTTCAAGATTAAATACTTGCAGTGCTTCATGTAAAATGTTCAAAGAAAATGAAGCCTCAATAAACAAAAGCACATCATTGTTTATTTCTTATAAGCTTACCTTATTTTATTGCAAATTTTGTCATTTATTAAATATTCTACATCAAAGGGCAGATCACTCTAACTTGTGAAAACTATTACTGCGTTGAAATCGGAATCCTTCTCCCTTTTTCAAATAAAACAAGTTTTATATCAAGTAGACTTTAATTAAGGATAAAGTCTTACATAGAAGCAAGGTACAGTGTTGTCTAATCAGATTCTGAAGATGAGGATGATTCAGAACTCACACCTACGAGCTTGTTCTTATTCTTGCATAAATAAGTCAAAAGTTTGTTTTTCAACTTTTCCTTTTCTCTGATTAATTCCTTGGTAGAACGAGATTTCTTCTTCTGTTTCTTCTGTTCTGACCTCTTTCGTTTTCTAACCCTCTCACACTGAACTGCATCTTCTTGAGCCCATTAGAGCAGTATGTCTTCATCTTGTTCATCCGTGTCCTCTTCTGTGTCCTCGTCATTCAAATTGCATTCTGGGCGACTCCTTGAAGAAGTCGATGGCCGGGGATTCCCCAGAGAGCTTGTTGATGGTCGGGTTGAACTGGTGTTGGTCAATTCCCGGGAGTTCTTGGAGTCAGTGGTGTCTGTCGAAGGGGAACTGACGCAAGAAGAGTTCATTGTGGAGCTGTTTCTCTTCTCCAAATTCACAATATCTTGGAGACACTGTCTATAAACAAATAATACACATCGTTTGAAAATAGATATTGAAGTATTTAGTCAGATTTAACCATCGCAATTCTATCAGAAGCATCAAAATATACCAGGTGTAAATTCTGAAATTTTGAAATATAATGACTAAGGCTAACGTCCAAAAAATTAAAATTTAATAGAAGATTATGAATGGCTTATGGGGAGGGGGTAAATGCTTTAAAAAATGATCATCATTTAGGGTATACCTAATATCTGAGTCTTTTTCAGTTCTAATGCTGTCTTTGATTCTGTAAAACTTTTCTCTTATTCTCTGAAGTAGCCTTTTATCATCTTCCTGGTGATACATCTCCCGAATATCAGAACTAAACTGGCTGACATTGGCTCTCATCTCTTCTAAGATTGGCTCAAAATCAGCAGGATGGATAAGGTAACTTCGAAGAAGAATGAGAACCTCTTGTTTCGAAAAAATGTGTCATTTCATGAGTTTAATGTGCCATGTGATGTTTTTAGTAAAATATATAAATGGATATTGTAAGTAAGAATTGATCGAGGGGGAGGGGTCTACTTTTTCTAAATTTTTCTCCAATATTTATGTATCTGAGGGATTATTGAAAAATTTGTGGACTTGCGCCATAAATCAAAACTATTAAGGATCTACAGCAAACAAAGAGTTTTTACACTTTGAATTGTCAGTGTTTTTGTAAGCAACGGAATGACAAGGTGGCGCAACCTCAAAATAAGATGTCGTATTTCTACAGTGAATCTAACGGAGACAAATGAAATTTGCTATCCAATTTTCACCAATGTGGTGGGATACAATTGATAATTTATTATTAACCTTATTTTGTTAATTTTCTGAGATCTTTGTCTTAACAATTTTATTTCAAATTTTCTTGAGAGTGTAAAAAAAGAAGTCTGAAAGAGTTGGACTCAATACGAAGAAAAAATCAAAATGGCCTTTTATTTTTCTTTGTAATTAATAAACAAGATCACAAAATCAAAAGAAAATTAAGACTTATGCAAATGTCTTGGTTAAAAAGTAAAAGTTTCGCGGTATAACGCGAAAGTTACGCGTTATAACGCGAAAGTTACGCGTTAATTCGCGAAACTATCGCGTTATATCGCGAAAGTTTCGCGTTATAACGCGAAAAATTTATTTTTTTAATCTACGAAAATGAGCTCATTGGGCTTTCGTAAAAATCCTATTCCAATTTTTATGATACATTTTCCTGCCCATAGAAAAGTTGGGGGTGGGGTTGGGGGGCAAGCAGCCTTACAATGAACATTTCCTATAGTAAAAGTAAGGTTGGGAAAAAAGTGGGATGCAGCCCCCCCCCCTCCCCTGTTGCTACGTGCCTGCAATATGCATTGATATCCTGTCACTGGTGTATTTAGCGGGACCAAGACCCCCCCCCCATTCTTTGGTGACCAAAATATACATGAAATTTATTAAATCAATTTTGTGTTACTGAGGGCACCTATTCCGACCCCCAAACTGCCCCCCTTTTAAGGTTCCTTGATATGCCACTGCATGTATAATGTGAATGTCAAAACGGCCGGGTACATGCTTTTTTGTCTTTACAAAATATATGTACAAGCTATTATTACTAGTAATACTCTGGATTTGAGTCTAGTTAGTACATATCTCACAGACACAGACTATATTTATTGACCATCGTGTGACCGAGTGGTTTGGACGGTATTAAGATTTCGTCTGGAACTGCATCCGTTGTTTGCAGAACTAGCGGGTTGAAGGAATGTTGGCGTAAAGGGTACGAGGTATGAGGTAGAGCTAGGCGCCGTGTGGCCGTATGGTAAAAGTAATTTTTTTTATCCAATCAAATACAGCGTTACAACGAGAATTAAACTATTATTTTGATTGGACATCATGGAATAAGAGGAGGGTACCCCAAAACGTAACAGACAGACGGACAGCTAGACAGACGAACGTACGGACAGACATACCGATCACAGTATACCATCCCACTTTTCAAGCGGGTTGTATTTAACAAATATAGATGTGCCATATTCCCGAAGGTCTACCAATGTGCAATTCCAGAGATAAAACAAATGATGAAGAATTCCGTATTTATTAGATGAGTCTCAACGATGGCAACAGTTTATATAAATCAACAAACAGAGTATTAAAATGATCGAGTCGTATATGGCCGACTTCAGGCACGTAGCAACGGGGGAAGGGGGGGGGGCAGGAGGCCCTACCTCCCCCCCACTTTTTTTCCCAACCTTACTTTTACTATAGGAAGTGTTCATTGAAAAGTTGCTTCCGCCCCCCACTTTTCTATGGGCAGGAAAACTGATGTATCATAAAAAATTGGGTGTTGAAAGAAGTTGGCATTGGAAAAAAGTTGGCCACTACCCCCCCCCCCCCCCATGTAAAGATATATTGTAAGAAACAAAATATGGCAAATATATGAAATCACTTATGATAGCCCAGCTATGAAAATAAAGTCTACTTTATATTTTTAGAAACGGTGAATTTTTCACAGTTATACATATAATCGCATGTACATGTGCCAGTTCTTAGGGTGCATCAGGTTCATGAATATATCGTATTTCATGATAATTTTTCATTAGAGGTGCCTTTTATATCATGAATATTGCTTTTTATATCAATTCTAGGTTATTTGCTTGACATTAATTTTCCGTTTTAAGTTCCGTTCCGTTTTCCGTTCCGCGTTTTAGCAACATCCTGAGATAGAACAATCTCTAATACGAGTAGATAATCTTTACATTTTTTAAGATACAATAAAATTGGTTTTGTTTTATATATATATTCCCTCCTTAACTCTAATCCATGGGACATGCACAGCATAACCAGGCACAATAAAAAACACGTCACTAATTTCCCCAAGTGACTTAAGTTATAAATAATAGAAGGACAATATAGTAAGAAAGGAAATCTACCTGGTGCGCGTTTTTTTTTTAAACATTTTTTCGTAGAAAAGGTAGATATTTATAATTAATTTTATAATATGTTCCCACAATTTATAATGCTTATCACTGGAGTCAGTTACCTGTTATCTGCGATGGGGAAGTATATACTTCTGAAAAATAAGTCACTTGATAGTCAGCCTTTTAAATCATCGTTGAGTCTTTTCTGGTCGAATGATTTTAACAAGGATTGTTTTTATTTTACTTCCTCTTTTGAAATGGCTGTCCTATGGTGGACGTGTCTAATTTCAGTTTTAGGATTTATTCACTGTTCTGGTATGTAACTGAAATTTGATAAAGACTTTGCCCTCCGATTGGCCACTGACTCTCTTCAGAGGAATTATACTTTAAGTATCTTTATTCAGTCATTTACATAGAAAATTGTCGTACATGTATATCTTTTACAGGTACATGTATCATAGTTTTAAATAATCACTAGAAGTATTACATAAGCTTTAAACCAGTTAGGAAAGCAATTAAAGACAAATAAATACGTTTCATATGTACAATGAATATAATTTGACAGGTGTTTGCAACTGAAAGTCATTCTGGACTATAGTGCTACAACGGATCTGATTTTTTTTCTAAAATCATGTTTTCTTGTCAAATAACTTTTTTTTTATAAGAAAGAATGGACGCAAACGAGGCGAGGACAATCCCCCACTCTGAGAAATGACATTTCTCAATTCTAAAAGTTTTATTTTTCAAAAAAATATATGGTTTATACATGTATCATCTTTTACACAGTTGATTCGGTATATAGTTGTTTTAATTTTTCACTCATATTTTTAAGATATGTAAAAATAAAAAAGAAAAAGCTTCACGTATGATTCGAACTATCTTCATAGTGCAGGGTTTGGCCCTAGTACGACCGCTTTAACCACTACGCTAAGAAGTATATACACTAGACAAAATTGCTAACGCACCATTTGGTTTTTTTTTTTTTTGTGAACAGAATATTTGCCGCATCGGTTCTAGTGTATATGATATGCCATTATTTCAAAAGCATTGGGATTGACAATGGTCTTGGCATCATAAAAAAAATCCTTGAATGACCTTTTTTGTCCGTAAACCAATTTCCACCCGTGCACTGCGCACCATTTTGCACAGATATGAAATTCTTGATCACTAAAGGGGTCTTTGAGATTGCCACAGGAGTAGTCCCCCAGTTGAAAATCAAATAAAAACAGTTATTGACTCTCAGAACTCCTAGTAATCATCTGATACCTTAGTGTCCAAACCAAATCCACTCCACTTCCGGTTGACCCAGTTTTGTGGAACAATTTTCAACTTATTGTATGCTAATAACTTAATGCCGTGGTTTTCTATAAATAACATTTTTATGTATATTTATCTATTTGGAACAAATTTTCATGAGTTGAATTCATAAACTTCTTATTTTGTTTTAGTTTTTACAGATTTTTCTAGAGGAACCCCCTGTACACGCCATCCTGTCTGCTTTTTACACACTCTTTTAGCGTCAAACGCCGCATACGATGTAACTTTTTTCCATGTTTTCAATTAGTACAAAGGGAAAGGATTCTTCAAAAATGGAAAAGACACGATTTTATCTTTTTGAATGAATTGGTCACACTTCAATAAACATTGAAGTTATTTAAAAGGTTTGAAATTAATATGCCTTATTTTTTTGCTAAAGTAACATATTCATATATCAAATGCATCATATTCAGGTTTTTTAAATTAAAATATTAATTCTCTTAGGTGGGGCGTTAGCAATTTTGTCTAGTGTATGCATTACCGACGTCTCTCAGTGTGATTTAAATGAAAGGGGTTTCTTGAAGCATGCATTTTCTCAAGAAATTTTTGATTTTCATATAGAATGGGTTCAGATTCCATTTTTTGGACAAATGAAATACATTTCACATTAACGTTCCCATAATTTAAGCGTCAACGAAGAATGGAGACTTGACCCATTCATGTTCAAAATTCATTTTTTATACATGTAGCTCTAGTAAACCCGTTTTCCATGTTTAACTGTCAACTTTGAAATGAAGATTAAATGATAAGTCGTCCAGTAAAAAAATGATAAAATGCATTGAAGATGACATTACTGAGAACATGATTTTAGAAAAATATAACTTTTCTGTGAATTCTGAAAATTGAGAAACATTTTGTCTCAGAGTGGGGGATTGTCCACGCCTTATACGCCCTCTTTCTTTTATAGGAAATTGAAAATAAAATAAAATGTCCTTTTAACATTTATTTTTTAGAGATTGGGGTATTTTCTTATTTTGTACCATTCTATCACCTTGAAATGGAAATATATTATATAAACATGTATTTACATGTTAAATACATCTTTGTCGTGTGAATAATACTTAACATAAGGACCTCTTCTCAAATGTGTCCCTAACCCTGCAGATAGAACTTCGAAAATGATTGAGGAAGTTAATAATTAAAAACTACTTTTAACTGATCATGAGGATTTTTATCTCAGGTGACCTACACATGTTGCAAATTGATAAAGTTATCTTACAAATACAATGTAATATACATGTACCGTGATTCTGCATTTTTTTTTGGCAGGTTATTCACTTTTTATAATGTTTTAGACGCATGCACTTGTTTCTAATATATTTTTTTAAACCGATAGTGTACGTTAATACAAGGTTCCTACCCCGAAATACCTGTTGTACCCCTTCCCCTGAATTGCACTCATTTACACTTTCAGTGGAAATGCACTGGCAAAATGTTCATTATCATCCCTTTTATGATAATATATACAAAAACATATATGTACATGTAAATGGAATGTTTCTATTTAATATTTTCTTTTATATCTGTTATCAGCGTCAACACTGTGCTTGCCGACTGAAAAATTCGACTTACAAAATGAAATGGTATGTGCAAAGCCTGGGCACAGGGCAAATTTGAAAATGATTGCGTTCAAAGATTTAATATGTAAATTAATGTTTAAATATTATAGTGAATGAATTCAATTTGTTTACGTTCGTTTTCCATTTAAAAAAAAATACGATATTTTTCTCGTAAATTCATTTTTAGAAACAAATTTTTTCTCAGAGATAATTCAAGGAACATATTCTGCATATATTTGTAAATACACCTCCGTGGAGAGACAAATTTCCTGAGCATCCAGCGAATTATTCACTCTGTCTCTCTGTCCGCCCAACTATAAAATTTTTCAACCTTTCAACTTCTTCTCAAGAGGCATAGGGTCAATTTTTTTTTAAAACAAAATTGGAACAATGTATCCTTTGAAAACAAAAGTTTGAATTTTTAGAATTAAGAGCAAAACTACTTTGCAAAGGAATATAATTAAGAATAGACAAAAATAGGGTGTGGTTATCATCCTCTTCTCCATAACCTCTAATTAAAAAAGCTGAAAATTATATATGGAAGCATCATGGGTAGTGTAGATTCAAAATTATCAAAATCATAAACCAAGTGGTAGGTCGGGGCCATAAAAGCGAATCCAAATTTCCAATTGAAATATTTAAGGAAAATCTTTAAAATGTACTTGATATCCACTTGACCAAAAAGCTGTTGATGAATCCTGAAGTAGTATGATTCATAATTATTCAAATCGTGATCCCCATGGGTAGGGCGCGCGGAGCCAGATTTAAAGATCCAAATTTAACTATGATATATGTTATTAGGAAAAAATCTTTGTCGCTCAAACCACTGAGCTAGAAAAGCTTAATTTACGAGAAAACATAATGGGGTTCAGTTAATTGATCAAATACTATCCTATTCCCGGGGTTAGGATGAGGTCACATTAGAGAATCTAATTATAAGTTCTACATTAATATACACGTGCACATGGAACTATTTTTAAAAATTCTTTTAAAGAACAAATTGGGCCAAAAAAATGAAACTACATTTAAAAGCATCCTAGAGTTGTGTAAATTCTAAATTATTTAAATCAAAATGTCTGGGGATAGGGCGGGATCGCTATAGGTATATCAGGTGAAGAACAGTAGGGCCAGATGAGTGTTGTTAGCCATGGACCTCTTAGTTTTATCGCAAATTTGCAGAAAAAGACATAATTTAATGTATTCCTCGTATATGACTAATTTCTGACCTGATGCATGTGTAACGTATTTACAATAAATCACTGGGATCGTACCTGGTTATTTCCAGGGTTTGGGGTGTTCAACATTAAATGATTCAAAATAATTGGTATGATCTTAGTGGACTGCCGAAATATACAAATATGTCCTAACCTTATCTAGGTAAACTAAAATCAAATGGTGAATCAATGTAACAATCGGAGGCAATCAACAAAATGAAATGGGGAGTCCTGATCTAAAATTTATATAGGATGCCCAGTCGCCCTCGGACTACCGCATATACTGTAGGATGCCTTATTCAGGACGGACAGTATATGTGATAGCCCTTCAACCACTACAACTCATTGTAAGATGTCTTATTAAGGTCGGACAATGAGTATAGCAGCCTGGACGGACTCACGTCTGCATTGGCTGACCAGGTCAGCCCACGCAGACGTCAGACACAACAAACTATGGCTAGCCTCTATATTGTAGGTCATCCTAGTTTGTGGCAGGCCTTAACTGGGATGGCCTTCCAAATCCACTCTCTAACTGTAAAACAGGCGAGGAATATAACACGTGAATACATTATTCACGACACTCGTCTTCTAACCTTGGCTGCATCCGACGAACTACCCGTGATCATTGCGTAGTCTCCATATTTATACAAAATTAAAGTCACGTGGTGTGAACAGAGACTAATTGAGAACTCCGCATGGTCAAACTTGAAAATTCCGAAATCATTACACTACTCATGCCTCCGATGACATGCGCCCCGCATGTACATGATTCTTAACCTGAATAAGGGCTTAACAAAAAGATAACACCTTCAAAGTTATATACAAAATGTACAAAGATTTTTTTTACCACTATATAAAAACCTTTAATGATTGAATGCAACCCCAAATCCCACCGCTGCCACCAAATTTTGTAACGTATTTACAATAAATCAATGGGATCGTACCTGGTAATTTCCAGGGTTTGGGGTGTTCAACATTAAATGATTCAAAATTGATTGGTATGATCTTAGTGGACTGCCGAAATATACAAATATGTCCTAACCTTATCTAGGTAAATTAAAATCAAATGGTGAATCAATGTAACAATAGGAGGCAATCAACAAAATGAAATGGGGAGTCCTGATCTAAAATTTATATAGGATGCCCAGTCGCCCTCGGACTACCGCATATACTGTAGGATGTCTTATTCAGGACGGACAGTATATGTGATAGCCCTTCAACCACTACACCCATTGTAAGATGCCTTATTCAGGACGGACAACGAGTATGCTGGTCAGCCAATGCAGACGAGACACAACAAACTATGGCTAGCCTCTATGTTAGAGGTCAACCAAGTTTGTGGCAGGCCTTACCTGGGATGGCCTTCCAAATCCACTCTCTAACTGTAAAACAGGCGAGGAATATAACACGTGAATACATTATTCACGACACTCGTCTTCTAACCTTGGCTGCATCCGACGAACTACCCCTGATCATTGCGGAGTCTCGGTATTTATATAAAATTAAAGTCACGTGGTGTGAACAGAGACTAATTGAGAACTCCGCATGGTCAAACTTGAAAATTCCGAAATCATTACACATGTATGTGTCTTCATTTTAAAAGAATTTGATTTTCAGTGTTTGAAATGTATCATGATCACCTTTCTTTGTAAAACATGTTTACCGAAATTAGATATATAGATATACATTTTATATAGTTTCGTAAAAACCTCTTCGAAACTTTTCTGTTCACTGGCAAGTTGTCGACATACATAGATAAAAAAAATAATAAAGTGTTTATAATGCTGTTTGATTGTTAAATATTCACAATAATCAATTTATCTTTTTAGGTCATTTGACACTTCCGTCGTTTTGATTTACCTGCTTCTCAGATTTTGACAACGATAATTTTTTCCCTCCTTTAATATGGCTGCCTTAGGGTGTGTGTGGATAGTTTTGTTACTTGAATTTACTCACTGTTACGGTATGTAGCTGAAATTTTATTTGACCTTTTCTGATATCTGATTCATATATCCTTCTGTGTTTGCAATAATTGGGGTGAATAATTTTATCTCCGGACAGATTTTGTACATTTCAGGTATCTTACATTTAGGAAATACTGCATATAATACCAGTAATTGATGAGATATACATGTATATGATAATTTATACACAATCTTAATTTATATTAAAGACAAATAAGTGAATCACTATAAAAAATGCTATCGTAAGTAAACTATAGCATATCATAAAATAGGTTCATCTTAAAGGACTGTTTACAAGATACAGTAAGTATTACATGTATGTTTTATACAAGCATATTACCATATTATAATTTCTTTTTATCTCTAAATAGTAGCTTTGAAAACATTTTATCACATCGGAGGCAAAGGTTTAAGTAATTGTCTGACGAGGTAAATCATAGTTTTATCCCTGTAATTGCCATATCTATATCATCTCTATGAGTGGAAATTTCATGCCACATTCGTTTTTATTAACCCTTTATTAAAATTTTATTTCAATTTTATTTTTTTTTAAAAAGTTTTATATACTAAATATTTGCATTTGGGTAAAAAAAAAAAAGTTGTATAGAATGTGATAAATAGTGAATGTAATGAATCGCTTAAAAGAAATATTTACTATACGTATATACTTACCAGAATTTCAATACACTATGCATTTAGGAAATAAAGTCCGCGTTTTCGTGAATGTTGCAGAATAACCTCCGAGGTCGACAAATGTTGTGTGAAAGATAAAAGCCGAGGCTTTTATATTTCAAACAATATTTCGATACTGAAGAGGTTATTCTGCATCATTCACGACAACAAGAACTTTATTCCTATTCTACTACATGAACTAGGAGCTCTAAAATAAGACTGATCGGTGTTTTTTTTCTAGAGAAACGAATTAGGTCACCATGCTGCAATAACACTGTTCCATTAAGCATCAGAGTATAATTTTTTTTTTTTACCTGTGAATAGAATGCAGACGATTTGTACTTTCGCTGCATTAAAATTTAGCTTTTTTAAATTATAAATCTGTTTGTAGCTTATATATATTAATCTTTTTGAATATACAATGACAAAATCAATTCCCTATTTTACCACTTTATCACTAAAATATGGCGTAGGGAGGTTCGTAAAACAGCTCACTTGGCTTTAGAAACCTACATTCATCAGCTCCTTTCTGCAATATAAAGTGTTTAAATTGCAAAAAATAACACATTCAATGTGGTCTAAATAAGTATTTCACTCTTATGTAAATCTACATTTCAACTGCACAGGTTTGAAACGTGTTTCTGATCTGATAATATTTTGATGACATTCGTGATTTATTGGAGAATAATGTTCGCAGCATTTCTTTGATCTCCGCAATAATCGTGTACGTAGTAGAATTATGTGCAAACCATGCCTTTCCTCTACTTGTTTCATAATTCTTACAGAAAATCTGAGCAGAAGATCTACAACAACACTCTCTCAAAGTTCTACATACCACAATGCATCACGAGCAAATGATGGTGATAGAAGTACCACAGAAAATTATTGTGCTCATACTGCTTCTATAAACACAAACAGGGCTTGGTTTCAAGTAGATCTTGGAAAACCATACAGCATAAAAAGTGTGAATATCTATTACAGAAAAGAAGGTATACTTGCATAATATTTACTTCAAGAGAAAATGAAGATTTTAAATATCTTTCATAGTAATGTTCTATAAATAGAAATTATATGTTGAAAGAGAACTCCAATTGATCATTAGTGAATTTAATGATACTTTTAAGTTCTTCTCTGTTAATTTGATATGGTGATTGTAACATATAGAAAATGGTCTGATTATATGTCTCAAATGAACATAACATATTTACTACACGTATTTTAATTGAACATTTTATACAAAAACACATCTCCATGTATTGGTTTCAAGACTTGCACATTTATATATATACATTTATGGTATCTCTCTATTACATAAACATACAGAGAAAAAATATCTTCAATTCTGTATGAAGTTTGTCAGAGGTCAGAGGTCAATACGTGACCTAATCACACGGCGCAATAATATCTACCGGTACATAAATAATAAAATGACAGGTCTGCTCTACTTGCTTTTCATGTATAAAACGAAAAAAAATAAGGAAGTAAAATGATAATTATTTTATTTACATTGTAAACAAGTATTTCATACAGTTTGTTGGCTATCAATTGAACCTGCATATGTACATAGAGAAAACTAGCGTTTGTTTACATTTTTTCACTTTTGTCAGCTGCACAGTCTCTAACGTTCATCCTTATTTTTTAGGTAGACCTTTCGTTAAATTTTCAGGATAAATTATTATTTTATCTTGAAATTCAACTCACGATAAATGTGTAAATCTTTTGGAAAATATCATTGCGATCATGCCACGAACTGCTGCCAAACACCTCGGCGTTTTCGTAGTTCAATGTCAAGCTGTCGCCAGTGTCCCCGTGTTTATCAGTGTTTTACGATAATTATGCCTTTAGTTACTGAAATCGTAGAATGATTTTGATCAAATTGCAAATTAACTGGCTCGGACAAGTGTCTTAATCCATCAGATCCATCCATCCCTTTCCGACGACCGAAATTCCTCAAACTTTTTATTATCAAACTTCGGACGTGTTTTTTGTGTCTTTTCAGCATCAATTATCAATTTTCACGAATAAAAATATTCCCAGAGAACAATCTGTTCACTATTACTGATCACAAGTAGCCTTTCACAAAGTATTCCCTTCCAAATAGATTCCTTAGCCTAATGAACTTAAAGCGTACCCGCCATGCAAGCCGATTTACACCTTGCGTCATTTTTATAAATCTACGACGGTCGGTTAGTGCAATAATTAAATTCGAAAATATTCAATTGTCTGTCTCAAATGTATATATAAGTAATAAATAACAAGTTTATAAACTTCAATGGGAATTGATTTGGGTCGGTACGTGATCAAATCTTCTAAGAAGGCCTTAGACCTACACAGGATTTAATCACGTGACCGATCCACTTCAATTCCCATTGAAGTTTATAAACTTGTTATTTATTTCTTAAATATACAATAAAAACTAATACATAGAACATGCAATTATCTGCTTCTTGCCTTAAAAACGAAACAAAATTTACCATGAACTAGATATCTCTAAGACAATGGACATGTATTGTGATTTAAAGAAGATAAGTGCTTGAAAAGTGAGTGGCAGTGTTAAGCGTGTGAAAAATACTGAGTCTTGGACTTGATTTTGATCAAAGCATGATACATGTAGTCATTTTCTACAAAATTGTTCATACAGGTTTCAGTAATCGAAAATAATGTAGCCCTCTCTGATTTTTGTCTTATGTTGTCAAGATAGAGCTACATGTACATGAACAATCCATAGAATCTCCCCGCTATGATGCAAGTGAAATAGATTGCTTTTGCTTTTAAATTTCAAAATGGATTTTTATTAACTCTTAAAAATTTACCCCTTATACGCTCAATCAAGTTAAAAATAAAACTGCCAAAGAAAGAAGGAAAACAATTGTAGAGAACGCAGACAAACGGAGAGCTAGACAGACAGAACCTTTCTATTTAGAAAAAAACACAGATGCATCAGACTCTTCCAGAAACTTTCAAGTAGATATACTTGTAATTAAGATTTACTGGAAATGACATCCTTTCAAAAAATTCTCTTTAACAAGTACTTGGCAAAAAAAGATAACTTATGTGATAGCCATGATTTGTCATATTTATGAAAAAAAACATTCTCCAAAAGTTTGCATTTAAGTTTCAAGTTGTTCAATTCATAGCCCCTATGGGTAGCAGCAATGCATGACCCTTAAGGCGCTGGGCCACAGTTACAAAAAAAATATATATAGAAATACATTAAAATAATTGTTAAAAATCATTAATTATATTTACTTGTATATAGAATCATCTTCAGACACTATCCGTTAACATTTGAACAGACTATATATAATTATGATCCCTGTTGCTAGGGTTGAGCCACAATGAATCACAACTTTAGTTAGGAATAAAGAAGAAAAATCTGCTAAAACAACAATTGAAAGTTGCAATTCTTCATATTAATGAGGATACATGTTCAGGTAGATTTAAGATTGATTATACATGTACTATAATCCATTTGGCTAGGGTGAGGCCCACATAAGGCATTATACTGAAAGGAAAAAGAAATGTACGGTGAACTTTTGAGAGGAACTAAATTCATTTTTCTTTTTATCATTTTCAGTATTCCTATCTTACTTTCAAAATTATCTTTTGAGAAAATACAATCAAAGTTTTATTTGTTTTTGTCTTATAAATCATGAGTTATTGGAACTCATATGACGAAACCACACAGAGAGAAAATCGAAAACTCAATATCTTTAATGTCTCCCCCGCGTATCTGTCACAGTCTAGTTTCTCCTTTGCATCAGAATTCATCAGAGTGTTTAAGTTTTCTAACTCTGGCTTAGGCCGCGACTGACCTAGTCGATAAAATGGGTAGCAACTGTTCGCCATGCGATTAGCACTTTTAAGTGAAAGCTGCGGGTCCTTCGGATGAGACCTTAAAAACCGAGGCCCCGTGTTAGCGACAGGTGTTTGCACCATAAAGATACCTCACTGCTTAATGTCCCTGGGTGCCGAGTAAAGGTAAAAATTGTAAGCCCTTCACCGGCATACGATGACGTCTCAATATGAGTGAAAAATTCTCGAGAGGGACGTAAAACAAAATACAATCAATCTAACCCTTGCTACGTGTATATTGGGCATGACTCACAACGTCGAAAAATAAGTCAAACGAGAGGCACATGCACCATTGAGAGAAACACAACCATTAAGTTTATCAATATCAGCTAAAAACCCCAAATTGCGTAATTAGTTTCTTTCCGTTTTTGAGTGAATGTAATGATTATGATAGTCTACTGTATTAATAGCAGTTTTTGTGGTATTAGGTGGCGATTAAACAAGGGACAGGGGAAAAAAACTCGATCGTAACGTGACTGTGTGGCGTTAATATCATCGACACGATTGGTTGGAAACCATTCCAGAACATCTCTGGCAACGAATTACACGTGCTATGGGGGGAAATTTACAAGAAACTGTTTAGAAACCCGCTGTTGCTTTTGTCCTTACATCTGTAATTTGAAAATCTCACCATATGGAACTTCCGTCAACTGTATTAAGATTGCAAAAAAATTATATCATCTGTAAATTTTCAAAGATAAACAATGTGTGTACTTCAATTGATTCAAACAGAACAGCAAGATTTATTGAAAAACTCGTCATTTGTACGTGACTAGTCTTTTTAGCATTTTTCAATATGACTTCGTGTCAAACATTTAACGGTTGAGTAATTCTGAACACTGATTTTGGTGCATAGTAACTAACATTCTCATCTGACCAGTGTTCGTAACT
The DNA here is from genome assembly GCF_032062105.1 of Saccostrea cuccullata. NCBI lineage: Eukaryota > Metazoa > Mollusca > Bivalvia > Ostreida > Ostreidae > Saccostrea > Saccostrea cuccullata. Next base: position 236,194 of record NW_026927699.1, on the reverse strand, counting down.
TTCGGTCATGCGATAAAAAAATCAAATAATAAGCTATCCTGCGTTTCTTCTTCCTTTCAGTATTTAGAAGAAAAAAAGAAATGAAAATTCTGTAGTAAAACAGTAAAGTCCTAATTATTCAGATTTATATGGTAGCGTCCACACCCTTTTTGGATTCAACGTTGTTCAAATCATGAACCCAGGCCTAAAATGAGGCCACAATGGGCGGTCAAAATTAATAAAATACAATGTACAACTCATGATAAGCCATTTTTATTTAAAACACACTCAGGTAGTTTAGACTAGTTCATGACTGTTAGGGGTAGGTTAGGGTAACATTATGTTTATCTCATAACAAAATATTTTACATTACAGGTCAATGGCAGCAATATAGATTCCGACAGTTTTACCTGGATGTCTCGGACTATCCAGCTACTTCCACCACAACAAGTCAGCGAACCCGATGTTACACCGACAACAGCACTCATCCAGATCTACCTCCAAATATAATTCAGATTCCGTGTAAACAGACGGCAAGATATGTAATTGTGGAAACGAAGTACATATATCCGGGTGATCCGGGTCCAATCCTAGAAATTTGTGAAATAGAAGTTATTGGTAAGACGAATAAGAAAGACGTAAACGTTTTATTTCAAGATTTAAGAGGGAGAATATCTATGATAATTCAAAAGCAAAAGTATGTATTATCTTTTGATGGAATAATTGATAAAATAAAAATGCTTAGCCTGACTACTGCCTATTTTATAAATAAAATTATGTATCTAACTAGCCTTCCATATTTAAATTTAAGTCAAAATAAAGCAAGTCTTTGTAAATTTATTTGATGCAATAGAACTTCATTAAAAGAAAACCCGACTCAGTTGGTTCTCCCATTACATACTGTATCCGTGAAAGATCCGCCCACATATCGCAGTGGTTAGAGCGTCTGCTTTAGAGTCTCGGAGGAAGTAGTTGATCTTTCCGTCGTGGGTTCGAATCCCGCTGTGAGACGTAGAAACCAGTCCTTTGGATTAGACTGTATATACCGAAGTCCCGTATCGTAGTAGGTGCTTCCACAAAAATGATCCCAAAATGATAAATGACTGTAAGTGCTGAGTATAGTACAGAATTTGCAGCTCTCTTCCGGCAAATGCTGGCGCCTCTCCATATAAGTGAAAAATTCTGCAGAGGGACATTTAAACAACATACCATCAAACAATCCTTAAAATAAATTTTAATATAAGTAGATGAATTTCAAATTGAATATAAAAAAGGCACCCAGTTTTTACCGTAAGCTAGAATTCCTATCACGAAAAATGTATTATTGAATAAATATACAGGCTTTTGAAAAGAGCCGACTACAATGAAAACTTAAACAGTTAATTATGTGAATTCATTTGAGTAAGTTTATTCAAATTCAGAAACCAATTGTATAAATTTTGTAATGTAATGCATACATGTATAAATAAGAAACAGCAAATACTATGGCTGACAGCAAATGAAAATTCGTTTACAGCTGCTTTATTTGTCCTCTGATACATTAGTAGCTAGTTACATTGATACAATATAGATAAAGCATGTTTTTTCTAAAATTCACTTATCAATGATACATGTATTTATTTACTATTTCATTGAAGGTTGTGCAACTGGAAGATATGGTGGAAGCTGCTCATTATGTTCATGTTCCTCGTGTGATGTTGTGAATGGTGTTTGCCGTAAGTAGCATAAAATCCAAAGGGAAAATAGCCTTAAACAATATTGTTAAACATACTTCTCAACATTTTACACAACCATACTCTGCGATATACTAAAGATGAAACTTTTTGTATATCCTTAACTTTATTAATATTTAGCCTTAGATATCTATGTTATTATTTCATGCACATTGGCTTGGTTTGAAAAAAACATTCTTTTCTTCTATGGTATTTGATCCCACCTTTCCTTTTTAGAAGTTATAAATTAGCGATGCGTATATAAACCAGTCTGAAAAAAAAAACAGGCAAAACATTTCTTGATGTAATTTGCAAGGTAGTCTGATTTTATATCATGTACATGTAATTCAAAATACATTTTCTATTTTGTTTTAAGAAAAGCAATGCAACCAAGGATGCTATCAAGGACAGTGTGAATCTAATGGTTACTGTACTAAGGGATGTTACTTTGGTTATTGGGGAGATACGTGTTCAGAGCAATGCCCATCAACTTGCGCACAAAACAACTGTTACACAAATGGTAATTGTTATAGCTGTAAAGCTAATTACGCAGGAAATAAGTGTGAGACCAGATTATGCCCAAATTGCTATCAACAAGTGTGTGCCTATGACACAGGAATATGTAGCAATGGCTGTGTGGCCGGTTATTACGGAAGTTATTGTTCAAAGCCCTGCAGCGATAGATGTAATCCACGAATATGCGATTCGGGTACAGGTGATTGTACTTACAACTGCACTGTTGGATATTATGGACCAAAATGTGAAACACCCTGCAGTCCCACCTGTTCCACGTTATCGTGCAGAAAAAGTGATGGGGCGTGTGTAAATGGATGTCGAGGAGGGTACTACGGTTTACAATGCAAACGACAATGTAGTCAACAGTGTAAAAATAATACTTGTAATTTTAGCAGTGGTCACTGTGAAAGAGGCTGTAATGATGGGCATTATGGTGATGTTTGCTCTCATAATTGCAATGCCCAATGTGTAAATCATCGGTGTAATCAAACAAATGGATTTTGCAGCGATGGGTGCGTACTGCACTGGATAGGAAAGACGTGTAACAGTAAGACTTCTTAAAATTTATTATGCATTGTTTTTTCCCAGAATGTTGAACTTGAAACTTTTTATCGGCAAGCGCAAATATATACGAGACATCACGTCTTTAAAGTGATATTGTGACGTCATTACGTTTATGTCCCGAAATTTCCTTTCGCCCTACGCAACTTACATGTACCACTATTTTACAATGTATCCGATCATATATATGCTAAAATTTGGAAGGAAAGATGTTGAAAAAACTTTAAAATACATGTAGAAAAAATAATATCTAACTATTACACACGGAAATTTAGAAATTACGTTCCAATTATCAATGACGATATGTGACGTTAATCAACGTTTTACAGTGTTATCTTTTTAGCATTGCATTGCTTTCATTTTCGAGTTTTAGTTAGAATTTAGAAGGTATATATTAGAAAAATTTGTATCAAAATATTTTTTTTAAAAAAACTAGCTCTTTCAGAAACAGTAAAAACCCGATTTTCGAAAATTTGGTCGTGAAGAATCTTTTTCGCTTGACGCAACTTATATATTAAGGTTATTCTCTCTACATTTAATTAGAAATAGTTTTCCAAGAATATAAAGATGGGGAAAAACAATAAACATGTGTTCATTATTTTAGGTTGTGTATCAACACATTATGGTCCTGATTGTGCCCTGCCCTGTAGTAAAAGGTGTAAAAATGGTACTTGTTACAGTGATGGGTACTGTGATAAAGGGTGTATGCCTGGATATTTTGGATATTACTGTGACAATAACTGCTCTTCCTGCCCTTTTACTTGTGACAGAACAACTGGTGATTGTTCTGGAGAATGCCGGGTAGGTTATTATGGCAACGACTGTAGCAGCAGGTGTAATACTAACTGTAAAAACGCGTGCAGTAAAGACACAGGGGCTTGTGACAATGGATGTGTGGATGGAAAGTATGGGAGTGATTGCCAGTTAGATTGCAGCTTTGGATGTGATTTAACCTGTGAAAGAAGAACGGGAAATTGCACCTGTAAACCGGAGTGGCAGGGATACAAATGCAATGGTAATTCGATTAAAAACAAAACCCGTGATAAATCATTTTTCTGATCATGAACAATCTTATTGGCCAAAAATTTTTGTTGTGCATAAATTCATGCTTTTTTTTAGAGATTGTGTTTTAATAGACCTTTTCCTACGAGATGCAAGTAAATGTATCGGACACTTGTATTTGATGTTCTGTAAGCCAACTTACAAATAACGGAATAAAAGCGTTAATAAACTGATAAACCTGTTTGAATTTAGAATGCAGACCGAACTTCTATGGTGCCAACTGTACAGAAAAGTGTAGCAGTAATTGTCTGAATGGGCATTGTCATGCTATAAACGGCACCTGTCTTGGAGGTTGTAGAAGTGGCTTCCTTGGAGATCAATGCGGAGTAGGTATGGAAAGAATTATAAATTGTCTGTGATTTGAAATACTGAAATACCATTTTATAGCTTTGCTGTTTATAAGAAGAAAAGAAGTCCCCGTACTTTACTTAGTTATTTTAGTCACTTAATTGACCTATTGCTTTCTTTTTGCTGCCTTTGTCTTTCGTCATCTATCCGTCGTAAACATTGTTACATTTTCAGCTTCTGCTTTTCATCCATATAATCAATAACATAGGTACGATCAAACCTTTTCCAGACAGAAAATGCTCCGAACTTGAAATACTTATCTACCCGCTAAAGCTCAATGGTCTCTTTTTTTCTAGTCCTCCCCCAAAGTAGTCCATCAGATATCCCCGTGTCTGCAATTGGTGCCGGAGTAGGGACCGTTGTGTTCGTTATTGTTGCAATTATAATTGTCTTTCTTTTCATAAGGTAAAATCAATCAACATGTTTTACGAATAAAGTCTATGATATTCCATTGCTGATAATGTTAAATGTTTCATTCTTTATTTTTTATGACATTTCCCTACATACCTTTACATAATTTTTTGCTTGTATTTCAGATTTAGGAGACAAAAAAGCGATAAAAAGTCGACACCTCACGTTTCTTACAGTGGCGATAACTTAAATATTTTTTCAAGAGGTATGGGATCAAGATAGGGATTCACATCATACCACAATCGTGCTTTAGCTCGATGAAGTGATAATATGACAATGTAATGACATGGTGAATATAATGCGATAACACGATGTTGTGATAGCAATCGTAGTGCAAGATGGTGCGATGATTATTGTATAGGTACCATGACGGAAAACTCAAAATCTCTTCATTGTTTCATCCAACTATCGTCGCAGAATTATCGTGTCATCGCATTATTGCAACAAAATGTCGATGCTCGATAGTTCGACAATATACCTTTTCGTATTGCATAATATGACCTTTTTTCAATAAAAATCAATTAATATGATATCAAAACCACGATATCTTCCTGAACATTATTAAAATCGAACGTTATAAAGTGTGTTTAATGTGCTTATTCATGCATATGTACAAGTCATACGAGTAGTTGTACATTTATTTCCTGTCTTGTAATAATTTCTCTGTTAAATTTTTCATGTTGCCTTCAAGTACTTGTCTAAAAAAAGATAATATATTTTTTAAGTCAAAATAGCCTCTTTATTATTATTAGACACGTAAATATGTGTTGCAGCTGACAACAAATTATACACCAACATTGGAAATGTTTCTGTTCCAATCGAGGATCCAGAAGAAGAACCTCAGACAGAGAACCCAGAGGAGGCTGTGTATTATAACGACCTGTCTGTAGCTAAGGATATCGCTGTCTCAAACTTAATGAATGTAATCAAAGAGAAGGAAGCAAAGGAAAATGAGGGGTCCCTGAAGGAGTTTAAGGTATCCACATTACGTTGACGCTAATGAAGCTAGATGAATTTTAAATAAATAATGTGAATGTTGAAATATTTTTAAACAGAGCAGGTCCAAAGATAACTGAAAAAAATTGGGCAGCAATAAATAAATTTACAAATTGGAAACAAAAGTGTCTTTTTAAGTAGTTTTTAAAAATGGATACTCGAATTGATACATAAACAACTTTTTTGGACTATCTGTTGATTATAATGCATGCATGAATGTGGCATGTTTTACATTCATATATAATTCATAAAGTACTATTTATCTTAATCAAATCACTTCCTTATGGAGAAAGATTCGCCTGTGATACCGCCAAAACAGAAGAGAATATGCCAAAAAATAGATTTAAAACCACATTTCCATGTAAGACTTTTATATTTACTTCTTCTAACTTTTATGTGAAATTAACTTAAAACAGTAATGCAATTTCAGTTTATTGAAATCTAGAATAATATTCTTTTGCATTGCTGTCTTTTATAGAAATGATCTTACATTTAAAATTTCATTAGTTAATTAGTTTAAGATGTCATGACTTCTCTAATTATAAATTCATCAAGAAGTTTATTATCTTTTTATTATACATATCATCGATATGATATTTCCCTTTAAGGTATACCTTTACTAAGATGACTAAAATTTTCACTGATGAGAACGAAAAACCTATTGCACATAGTATACCTATGAATCTTGTGTAAAATTTCAATATCAAATAACTAGGTCAATGATCTACTTTTCATGCTAGTGGCCCCCTCAGTATTTCTCAGAAAATGCCTTAATTTTTCACGCTATTACCAATTTTACCTATACTCACAAAATATTACAAGCAACATAACTCTTTAAAAAAATGATATTTTATAGTAACAGAACAGCCTTGCTTCATATAAAGAAAAGATCAGAGTCTGGGCCATAAACTTAATAATTATTATCGTCCGAATTCCCTCTTTCATATATATATTTTAACAGATTTTGAACTTAATATTTAAAAAATCTGAATGATAAGAACTCTAAATTGTTTATAGCCTCCGGTTTCTTTTGTTGCCTTAATCATGGTATTAATATTATATGGGGTCAATGATCAAATTTTTGAGATATGTTGTCTGGAATGCTTTTTGTTTATATTTTGAATTTCTTCATCTCATAGCATTCTTTTATTTGAAATAATTTATGAGCTTTAACACCTATATTGATTTCAAAATGATGTTTCAACATACATGTAACCTTTACATTGTGATTAATATTGCACGAAAAAATAAATTTTTGACAAAATTGAAAATTTATAAATTTAGTCCTAATTTCCTCTGCATTAGCATACATTGATTTTTGTTCCTGTTTATTTTTTTTCCGAATAATAAAATATTTGATTTTTAAACTTGATTACTTTATCCGTTTAGAACAGTTTTTGATTTTACATATAATATTCTTTATAAAATACCCTTTCTGTTTTCTAAAACCTGAGTGAACATCATCCTTAAGGAGTTTGTGTTGTTTTCAGAATTAACGCTGTAGATAACGATTCTGTTTCACTTTCAGATGATCATTCCCGAGTTATTTTAGAAGTTGGTAAGGGATTTACATCTGATTACATCAACGCAAACTACATTGAGGTACTGTGTACAGTTTCAGCGTTTTTTTTTTCAGTTTGATAATATTTGCATGTACGAGGGTTGTTCGAAAAGTTCGTGGACGATGTCAATCTTCGTCATATTACTCACTAGAAATTTAAAATAAGGATAATATAAAATGTAAAAATATTTGTTTTCCTGATGAGTAATGTTTCATTCCATTCCATGTAACAGAAATCAATCTACTTCATTTTAAAATTAGCATGTTTTGTACCCGCGGAGCACCCTTAACGACAAAGTAACGTCACAATATAGTGTCGAGAATTTCTAAAATTTATATACTATTCCTATACATTTCACAAAGTGTAATCCAATGCTCAATCATTAATCCCTTTTGTAATACTTGAAATTCATTTTTTAAGAAATGTTCTCGTTGTATAATTTCCTTTGTTAAGATTTTAATTTCTTTTATTACTTAACTTTTCTTTCACAGGGTAGGCAACTCTAAAGCGCCCATGTCTTTACTTGACGTTCGAACTTTTTAAAGTTTTTGTTAAGATTTTTATAGATAAACGTTTTTCTTCGCAGATTGTCCTCACCTCATACAAAGTCTGTGTCACTCAAATACTGCCTATACGTATTGTACACACATGTGCAACTGGCTTTTGACATATTTTTTTTATTCCTTCAACATTTTTAGTTTATTCAAGTTTTTTCCTGAGTAAAAGACAGAATTGCATTGTTATCGGTCGCTCCGTGACGTTCTAAAACGTCATCGTTTTTGTCGTTTTTAACGAGGACTACTTATCTTCTCAAGTTGATTTATTTTCATCAGAGCAAAATATTAAGCCATGATTTGGAACAGAAATCGATTTATCAATTTTAAATTTGGATTTCTCGGTTGTTTTTCCTTTTTGCATCATTTTACAGAGAATATGACTTCAGACATTATATTGTCTTTTGTTCGTAACTTACTAAATTTTGACCTGCTCCGCGATACGATTTTTGCATTTTTAAATTCTGGATAAGTTTTGAAAAAATAGTGGTATTTAAAAAAAAATTAATTCAAATCCTTTGGATTTATTGTTAAAATGTTTCTACCAAATTTAGATAACATATGACGTCAAATAAAAAAGATATGACAGTAGTCCACGAACTTTTCGAACAACCCTCGTATCTAATAATATTAAAATGTGTTCAATGCAGGTACTTTCTTTTTTAGAATATGGGAGGAAAAAGGGAATTCATCGCATGTCAAGGTAAATAAATTACAGTCTTTTTTTATTAAGGACAATTTAGAGGAAAAGTGTTCAACTTAAACATTAGTAGAATAGACAATCTGTAAAGTAACTTACGCTATAGCATTTCAGTTTAAAAATGAATGTCTTTTAGGCCCACGAGAGAACACTTTAGTTGACCACTGGAGAATGATTTGGCAGGAGCATGTAGAATATATTGTTATGTTGACCAACCTTATTGAGGGACCAAAGGTTTGATTAAGGATTGTACACCCCATAATCTATACATTTTTCTACCAACTGAACCTTTTTTATCAGTACATATCTTTCTTTCCTAGAGTATTTCTTGCAATGTCTTGAATAATTATTTTTGAAGTTGTATTGGCAACTTGAGTCACATATTCAGGAAAGCCTTTTTCGATTATTATTGTCTGTGTAATTTTCCTACTTCATGTATCTTACAAACTGCACCTTTTAATTTAGGTGAAATGTCATCAATATTGGCCAGACGAAAAAAAAGAACTTGACATAAATCCTTTTTCTGTAACCTTGGTAGAAGAAAAAGTTTATGCTTATTTCGTTGAAAGAAAAATGACAGTACAGAAAAAGAGGGTATTCAAGATTTACAGAGTGTTTCACTTTTCAAATTGAGTTGTAATGATAATAATATTCGAAGCAAAACACATCAAACCGAAAAGGATATCTTAGTTTTATCATATATATCGAATAAAAACGGTGGATGTCTTTAATTAGGTCACCGGGTCAAGGACGGTCGTACAGTATCACTACACCCGATGGCCAGATCACGGAACACCGAATCCTTTAAATTTGGTCGTCTTCCATCGTCACTTTAGACACAAGATCAGATCAACCCAACATCCAATCATTGTACACTGCAGGTAATCAACCTGAAGATATTTATGAAGAAATGAAATATCGATAACAAATCTACTATATCTTCTTTAATGTAAAGTTGCATCCAAAAATTATTAGCCTAGGAATATTATTTAAACATTTTATTCCTGTCAATAGTTTAATTTCTATATTTTTCTTAATATCAAATATTTGAATAATTCTAAGCAACACCTGTGTACAACAAATAAAAAAAAGTTTTGGGAAGGGTTTTGTTTTCATACTTAAGAGATAAAAAAAATTCAAATATCAAAATATCTCAAACAGATTGTCCTAGTTTTAACAGTTCATGTGTCGTTTTGTGTATTAGGTAAGAATACTCAAATGTATTTTTTTCTCTGAAATTTGTTACAGTGCCGGAATTGGACGAACCGGGACTTTTATCGCCCTTGACGTTTTGTCTAGATATGGCAAGGACAAGGGCAAGGTCAATGTCATAGAGTATGTCAAGGCCATGCGTAAAGACAGGATGACGATGATACAGAATGTGGTACGTTGAATATTTGAACTGTATATTCCTGCTTTCTTTACTATAATATCTTGAATGTAGATAGAGGGAGAGAGAGAATAAGAAAATGAAGTATTATTAATTTTTTTAAATACGAAATTTTGGTTTGATTCAGAAATTTCAGTAAAGAAAGAAATGCGAAGAAAATGTATTTAAAAAAAACATAAATGTATAAATTTCATTATTTTAGGACCAGTATATGTTTCTGTACCATGCTTTGTATGAGTACTTCAGAAGAAAAGCGCAATATAGAAAGAAAGACGAATTTCTCAGTTTGTATATAGATGTGAATAAAACAGATACACAGAAACAACTAACCAACGAATTCAACGTAAGAATTGATCTGGATGTTTATTCAAAAATACTTATCAGTAATGATTTTTTTTTTTAATAAATGAAAAAAAACTTTTAAAAAAACAGGCCAATAAAAAAAAATATTTTCAAAACATTTCAATATTCTGCCATTAGATGAACCCTTCGATAGTTTTTTTTTATAAATATAAAATCATATATACAGATGTATTATCTTATCATTTATTTAAAGGAACTGATAAGTTTAAAACCAAGATACGATGCCAAAGATTTTAAGAGTGGAAAGAAGTTTTCGAAACTGAATTTGACGAAATCAGCATTACCAGGTAGATAGATTCTGAATGTTTATTTTGACATATTCTATTTAAGATGTACATGAACCTATTGTATCCTTGTTGTTTCTTTTGTCTTTCATTGTTAAAGTATTACGTAAAAAATGATAACACATATGAAATACCTATAAACCTGAGATGTTTAATTTAGTTTTTTTTTTATGTTTTAACGAGACCCAAGAACGGTTTCAATAAAATATTAAAATATCAATTAATTTGAACAAAACTAAACGGTTCGTAAGCTACAAAATCATTTTCCTAGGAATTGATATTTTTTAAGAAACGAAGAAATCTGAACACTTAAAATAGGTGATTTAACTGTATACAAATATATTTGATATATATATTGTTGTCAATGGAATTTTTTAAGTCTGAAAAGAGACCGTATTTCTTATGCTTTTCTGTAATACTTTTTGTAGTTGAGCAATACTTGGTATATTTGACTTCTCATGTTCCTGGTCGAGAGTCCTACTACAATGCAGTGAATGTTTCCGTATGTATTAAGCATGTTGTCCATAACTTATCTATTATCATATCAATAAAACTATTTTTCTAATATTTTAGAAAATCTATATCAGAATGTTTTTTGAGCGAGAAAAAAAAACTTCGCCATGTTGTGCCTAATAGTATGCAATTTATTATTTTCTGAAATTATTTACATAGTCATTCACCAGAGCTGATGAGTTTATATCCGCGCAACTTCCTGTACCTGGTGCGGCCATAGATCTTGTTCGTCTGCTACTTGATCACGAATCAGAATTCCTTATCTCACTGAATCCTTTATCAGAGGTTAAAGAGGTATTTGTTAAAAAGAAACAAATCATTTTAAACACTACATCACAATAAGGATGCAACTCCTTTTATTTTATTATTTTATTCTTTTGTTTTGTTATCTTGCAATTGGCAAAATATTTTTGATAAATTCCCCGTTAGTAAATAGAAATAAATATTACCATAGTTTTTCTTCTATCTAAGAATGTTTTGTTATCTTGCAATTGGCAAAATATTTTTGATAAATATCTCGTTAGTTAATGGAAATAAATATGATAATATATTTTCTTCTATCCGAATATCGCAGTTACAAAGCTGGGTTGAGGAAAAAATTGACCCTATCAAACTAAGTCCCTTTACAATCACTAAAGATTCACAAACAACCCTATCAAAAGGAGTACGAAAGACGAGCATGAAAATAACCAAGAAGGAGGTGAGTTATTTTTTTTTCATACGAAACATAGTATTTTCCAGTCCCTTAAGTTTGATAATAGACGTGCAAGGTGAGGACAATGAACAGTCATCGATAAAAAAAACAATTAACTATACAAACATGTGAAGAGAACATTAAAAAACTGACCCCTTGAAATTCAAGAACCTAACAGGAGTGAAAATCCCCTTTTGATTGGTTAAACCCACCGTTAGCCCTATATATTGATCAGGTGAACGGGGTATTCCAGAGTCAAATTCAGTAGCAAAACAAAGGCCTTACAAATGTTATGAAGAAAAGTTGGAAAGATTTCATTTTTTTTTAATTTTTTTGACGATTTTAAGCTTCTTATTTCCTCTGTCGGGAGTAATAAATATTTATACTAAAATTTTCATTTATTTCAATACTTCCCAAAATGTTTTAACATAAACTTCATTACCTCTTCTTAATAATATTTCAGCATCGGAAGAGACGCTTAAATAAGGTGATACCTGTACATTATAAAAGACGAAAAATTAATATTTTCGCTTGTTAGACTAATGCTTAATGTATTTACACAACCAAAAATACAAGAAATTAAAATTAACAAAAACTCAATGTTAAAGACATTCCCATTTTTCTGTGTTCTGTTTATTAGTACTTTGTAACCTACATTATATAATTAGGTATATTTTAAGCTGAAAATAAACCATGTTTTATTAGATTTCATTCATAACGTATAAAAACCTTTATAATTTATTTTATTTTATTTACAAAATAATGAAATGAAACGAATATTCCGTACATGTAAACATGCATATTACTTTTTGAATTCAGTGACATTTTCATGAGCATTTACTCAACTGATGATAAGGATGGACTTCTTTAACAGTTCCTTGACACTTCTCTCTCTGTTGAAAGTAATGCCTAAGCATAACAATGTTCTGATCGAACTATAATCGTAGATGCTTTTTAATTAAATCATATTTTCCCCACCAGAAGCTATGTTTTTTGTTTAATTTACATATGCATTTTACAGGATAATGAGGAAACACATGACCTACAGATTTTTGAATGTCTTAACTGGAGTTTCAGTGAAATACTTCCGAAGGAAACTTCTACTTTAACAAACCTCATAAAACAGTTCAGCCTTGATCGGAAATCTCATTCAAACAGACATGTGACTGTGATTTCAAAGTAAGTGATTTACCATCTTTCATATCTTTTTAAGCTCACCTGAGCCAAAGGCTCAAGTGAGCTTTTCTGATCACATTTTGTCCGTCGTCCGTCCGTCTGACTGTCTGTCTGTCCGTCTGTCCGTCTGTAAACTTTTCACATTTTCGACTTCTTCTCAAGAACCACTGGGCCAATTTTGACCAAACTTGGTACAAAGCATCCTTGGGTTAAGGGGAATTGAAGTTGTCAAAATGAAGGGACATATCCCCTCGCAAGGGGAGATAATCAAGAAAAGACAAAAATAGGGTGGGGTCATTAAAAAATCTTCTCCTCAAGAACCACTGGGCCAGAAAAGCTGAAACTTAGGTGGAAGCATCCTGGGATAGTGTAGATTCTAAATTGTAAAAATCATGACCCCCGGGGGAAGGGCGGGGCCACAATGGGGAATCAAAGTTTTACATAGAAATATATAGGAAAAATCTTTGAAAATCTTCTTCTCAAGAACCACTGGGCCAGAAAAGTTTAAACTTATGTGGAAGCATTCTTGGGTAGTGTAGATTCTTAATTGTTCAAATCATGACCCCCGGGGAAAGAGCGAGGCCACAATGGGGAATCAAAGTTTTACATAGAAATATATAGGAAAAATCTTTGAAAATCTTCTTCTCAAGAACCACTGGGCCAGAAAAGCTGAAACTTAGGTGGAAGCATCCTGGTATTGTGTAGATTCTAAATTAAATCATGACCCCCGGGGGAAGGGTGGGGCCACAATTGGTAATCAAAGTTTTACATAGAAATATATTGGAAAAATCTTTGAAAATCTTCTTCTCAAGAACCACCGGTCCAGAAAAGTTGAAACTTATGTGGAAGCATTCTTGGGTAATGTAGATTTTAAATTGTTCAAATCATGACCCCCAGGGGAAGGGTGGAGCTACAATGGGGGGATCAAAATTTTACATAAAAATATATAGGAAAAATCTTTGAAAATCTTCTTCTCAAGAACCACTGGGCCAGAAAAGCTGAAACTTATTTGCACATGGAAGGATCCTGGGGTAGTTGATTTCAAAATGTCTTAATTATGATCAGTGGGGTAGGGTTGGGATACATAATGTATTACAAGGGGGAAATCTGGTAAAGAACAGAATGGTCAAAGCTTCTCAGGTGAGCGATGTGGCCCATGGGCCTCTTGTTTTAAATTTTGTCTTATACTGAATTAGACTTGTATTGCAATGAAACTAATTATGATAAAAAAAATAATTCTTTCGCTATACAAACTAACAACCTAGGGGGCGGGGTACATAATGAAATCAGACACTCATCAGATTTAACCAATTGCGGTGTGTTGTGATTAGCTTCTCTTTGGCCATTTACTTGTTAACGAGATATAAAAGGGAGTCTAATAAATTTTCACACATATCAAAAATATTTTTATCCTTCTATGTTATATCTATATATGATAAATGATATTTGAATAAACAATACAAACTTAAGATGTCCTCAAACAATTTTCCCTTTTTCTTTTTTATGCCACAATGTCATATAATGTTTCAGATTCAGAGACGAGTAATTAATATGGTTTAGAAAAACATAAGGTTATTATCTGAGAATCTGGATCACACTATTTGACTCTGTTTTAAATCAAAAGTAAAATGGACTGGCATTTTAATATAAATAATATTGGATGCACAACCTTAACGGTGACATTTTCAAATGCAGATTGCTCTTGTGTTACACATTTGCATCATATAAAGTCTGCACAAAACGTTTTGCTTTTAAAAGACATCGCTGCGTTTTTGCATGGAATGTGAAACGACTATGTGAAAAACTGCTATTAAAATTTTGTTATTTAGATTTTAAATAGCTGCCCGTGTAGAGTGTTTGCGCCGTAGAGTCTCGGATTAAGGAGTTATTTTTTGATCGGGGAGGGAAGGTTATTGTTCTGTTATTTCTATCTAAAAATAGTTTTTTGATAGATATTTTAAGAAGAGCTGTGGCTAATTATGTAATAATAAGGAATATAATAAAGTGTGTTAATGAGGAAATATATAAATTGATTATATAATTCTCTTTAAAGCAGATGATAAATGCTATTAATAAAAAGTCAGTAACTATAGAACTGGTAAGTAAGGTTTTACTTTTGGATCAGGAAAAGGCTTATGGACATTTAGAAATCTTGGACAGGCATAAGCATTGAATATGATTTTATCCAAATTGTTGTTTTTTTTTACTCCTCCTAAAACTTCGGACTTAAAAATCACATACCTAGTTCGATAGAAATCATATCCTCCAACAAATCATGGAGATCCTATATATACATGCATTATTCTAATATCGTTAGTGTATTCCCTCAATAATTTGTCGACATACCTATCAGTTACATATTATGAATAAAAATATTACATGCATTCATAGAATATATACTACTATGTACGAACATCGTCTGATGTTTATATATGCAGCAATACATATGACAAACAGGAAAGTGAAATGCAAGGATGGACACATATTTCATAAGTCATAGAAGTTGTATGGGGTACACACGTGCAAGCTTACATATTTTCAATTATAATCCCTATCTCCATTCACTGCCACACGTCTTATATGTATAGATTCACTCTAAAGTACCTGTAACTCAAAAAGTATAGATTAAAATCCAACGGAAATAAACGCAGACTTATTTTGTTTTGTATAGGAGTTATCTATCAATTTTTTAATGTTTAAATGAAGTATATGTTTTCTATCATATTGCATTTAAAAGGGACGGTGCGACCTGCTGTGGAGTATTTATTGCTGTGTATAACGCCATGGAACAGCTACAGCAGGACGATGAGGTGGACCTATTTACTATAGTACAACAGCTACAGTGTAGAAGACCAGAAATGATTACAACTAAGGTAATTACTTTTATTTTCATCACTGCAGTTGTATTACAAAATTCAAATATAGGGAAATTTTAACGGTACCTTACATTATCTTTCTCTGTCTGAATGAAATTCAATAGAGACAACTGATGAATAAAAAACAGTTATCCTGATGAGAAGACAAAATAATAATTATTTCAATCATAAATTTTCATTTAATAAAACATTATTTTTCAGTCTTTACAAATAATTAATAAGAGTACGTGTTTTATGATATGTGCAGGAGATGCAGAATTTTATTTTTTTTATCATTTAAGATAGAATCGTAATTCGGATTTGATTTTTTTTTCTATTTCAGGAAGAGTACGAATTTTGCTTTAAAGCAGTTTCAGATTTTCTGAATACAGACAGTGTTTACGCCAATACTTAAAGAAATACTTTGAAGACATTACCTAGAATGATTTTGTAAATTTTTCGTAATTTATATATACAATAACAAAATCTGTATTATTGTGTTAATTCCTTAAAATACTACGTAGTTCCAAACTTCATGTTTTAATAATTTTGGAGTTCTAGTCACATATTTTATAAAAACACGTCATTTGGAAAGTTGTTATTTTAAGCAAAAGAAAAATTCTGTAGATTTAAATAAAAAATCCGCTCTTTTACCATACACTTTGAACATTTCAGACTGAAAATATGTATTTTTCATGTTTTAGTATTTTATTTATTTAGTTTTTTAAAGAAATTTCTTTTTTTGTGTTTTATTTGATTTATATGAACATTATGCATGTACATTTTCAATGACAATATTTCTGTTTGTTTTTAATAACTTTTTCCATATATGGATGTTGTTATGAATGACATAGTTGATATTTATTTATATTTTCTGTTTTTTTATTTCTCCCAGGACTGCAATTAAAACCTTGAAAATTGAAAAATAAAGGAATTTTCTTTCCTTTTATCTATATGAAATGATTTTAAACATCATCATCATTGTACAACTGAGTTTTTTTTTAAGTTTCAAATATATAATGTATACAGAAAATCTGCCAAACATTAAAATAAATGATTGAATTTAGAATTAGATAAAATTTGTTTATATATTTCCACCCAACATATTTGCTCATCTCTTGCTTATGTCTCAAATTAATTAATAGTCAGATAAACCGACACCTACTGTGGTAGTATGTTCAGACACGATAAAGTGCCCCAACTGTGCTAGGTCCCAGGTGCCTAGGTCTAGCTATGAAGCAATTCACTGGCAAATTAGTATAGACATAAAGGACTGGTCACTGGTTCGAATCGATGCGGAACTTGAAGATGTTCCATTGGATCAAACCTTATAAACTGACCAGAAGCCTTAGTTCAAACCTTTGATCAATATTCATTGTACCATGACAGTTAGGTGTTATATCTTTTGTTATATGTGTGGGTTTTCTGTACATAACCCACAATTATCTATAACTTCACCCATCAAGGCAGGATAAAACAAGTTTTAAATCATGCACATTTTTTGGATGTGACTATCACCATGCCTTGTTATATCAAACTCAAGATTAAAAATTATCAATTGCAGATAGCATTATTTAATACAAGTAATTAACCATTAAAAACGGACATTAATACTTGAACTTGAGTTTTTTAAAAGGACCTCCCCCCCCCCCCCCCCCCCCCAAAAAAAAAATCAGAAATCTTTTTATTTTTATTATTTATATTATTTACATTTTTTTAAATAGTGTCATGACCAGGGTGACGTTAGCTTATTAGGCACCATTAGATTCCATTATCGTTCTTTTGATAACCAACACAGGAAACACGGTACACACATGATGTAAAAATCAAAAGTGTACACTACTGTTCTTAAATAACGTTTTCGATTACCGGCAAGAGGTGGCGTCCCCCTATGAGTGAAAGATTTTCCTGACGAACGTTAAACAACAAACAATCAATTTTTGAAAAGTATTGTATACAAATCACTTACCCTAAACTTGATGGACGTGGTCAGAAGGACATAAAGGAGCGTAAAATCAGAGAAAATCCACATGCATCATTGAAACCAAACATTTAATAATGTTTCAATCACACGAACCAGTCCTACCGATTAATTCATCAGCTGACTTACATACATGTATAAATGGTTTTTGAAAGCTATGGTACAAGTCATTTACCCCACATAATACTGTTGATTATGTGCAGATACCCGATGGGCTTGGTCATAATGACTACTCGGGAGCTACGCTCCCTCGTGTCATTATGACTACGCCCATCGGGTATCTGCACATAACCAACAGTATAATATGGGGTAACTACTACATACCTTGCATAAGACATGTGTGGGTCGGAATTCACACAATACTCCACGTGCCACAATGGTCCAAGATCAGTGAAAAAATAATAATCATTTTCTTTTCACTTTAACAATGGAAGTATAGAAAACATCAGAGGACCACTGTAAGACAGTAAATTCTTAAAATTTACATGATTATAGATGTGAAAGTTCAGCTTCTGCACGTGAACCGGATGATAGATTCACGAGTAAAGAACTGCGCTTATTTATTATCAGGGACAACGGGCACCCCCCCCCCCCCCCTCGGTAAAGGAGTGAGAGAGATGGAATTCAGTATGTTATTCTATAGTTTTGTTTGATGAAAGATATCATTAAAGATATTGTAGGTAGACGTGCTGCATGAACGTGTATAAAGATATTTTAATTTTCCATTTTAAACTGTTTTTCGTGGCTTTCATTTCCTTTTTGGAAGCTATTCTTTTTTTTTTAATATCACTAAAATGAATGCTTAAACTTAGAACTTGATTTAAATATTGATGCAGTATATACGCCAATCCCATCCCCCCTCCCCCCTCCACATCATACACTGTCTCGAAAAATTAAACTGCACAGTTGAAAACTTTTATTCAATAATAATTAAAACAATCTACAACAAAGTCCACCTTCCTTTTACGCAGCATAATCTATATCATGTACAGAATTTAACGGAATCGTAGTAGCCATGGTGGCTTTTATTCACTTACCGGTATGAGACGAACTTCCTATGATGTCCGCGCTGAAGAGAATTTTTTGGAGGTCATAATAATGATCATGATGCAGTTCAACTAAAATTTATTATATTCTTTATTATTCATTATATCCATGAAATTTGTAGCTCTCCATCTGCAAGTAGAGGCATCTACATGAATATACATGTATGAGTGAAACATTCGCGAGAGACCGGGGAGACTTAACCACTGATTTTGTCTGTATACATGAGTTTGAATGTAGGAATATTTTTTAAAAAAGACACCTTTTATTTATCTGTTACGGTTGATACTAATGATAGAGGGGGATGCGGTAAAGACAAAAATCTCCACTATATAGTATAATTATCTAAATTGTCGTCACACATATTAAACTTTTGTGGTTCCCCGGCAATGATGTGGGTCCCAGTTTGGCACCACGTGGCTCCAAAAACCTGGGAGAAGACAAGAACACGTCCGTCAGCTTCAGAATTTAATTTTAGAACAACATGCATGTAATTATTGACATGCCAAATCCGACGGCAAATACACAATTGCACTACACTTCTCCCCTCCCAAGAAAGAAAATGTTACACTTTCAACAAACACATAAAACAAATAGTACATGTACAAAGCAAAATGTTCAATTTAACTTTCAAATCTCTGTGGGCGCCTCACCGCTCTCCCACTCCTAGTGAATTCCGCTTGGTCCGTTGGTTTCTTTGTGCTACTGCATCATCCTTCTTGGAGGCTTTCCCTTCATTCTGTAGGCATGATTCTGTTGTCCAAACACCATCGTTTCCTCGCCTATCCGGATCCCTTCTGCACATTCCTTAAAGTTCGTCAAAGTCGTTACAATATTTTAACTGGCTACGAACCTTGGCAATCCATCTTGGCAGTGTATCGATTGACATGGCTTCAGATGATCATAATGGAGGGTGGAAGAACCTTTTTTCGTTATCACATTATACAAAAATGGTCACAACTTTTTGGAAACAACAGCTGGTCCTTTCCAGAGAGGCTGAAGTTTTGGGCTCTTCCCTATCTTCTTAGCGTTATCCTTGATGTACAAGAGGTCACCAGTATTATATGTTCTCTCATACAGCCTTAAATCATGCAATCTTTTCTGACTTTTGACTGCTTTCTTCAAGCTCTGACGAGCAAGATTCTCGCACTTCTTCATAGATATCCTAAGCTGTTCGACATAATCTGCTTCAGAATGCTGCTCAGTTGGATGTGGCCCGAAGATAACTTCCTGTGGAAGGTGAACGTCATGACTAAGCATTAGGCGGTTAGGCGTTAGTCCTGTGCTTGGGTGCAGCGTACTGCGATAGCCCCAGTAAAAAGTTGGAGATGGGTGTCCCAATCTTGATTTGTCTAACAAAACACCGCATCATTTGTAACAGGGTTCTATTGAACCGTTCTACCAGTCCGTTGGGGGAGGGATGATAAGGATTTGTTCTCGTCTTTGCCCATCACTTCAGTGAAGCCAGCTTTTTCATCAATTTGCTGTCAAAATTTCGCCCCTGATCTGTGTGTATTTCGAGAGGTACGTCAAACCGTGCGATTAACTCCTCTACCAGTATCTCAGCAATGGACTCGGCGGTTTGGTTAGGGAGGGGGTAACACTCAGTTCATTTGGTGAACTGATCTACTAATACAAGAATATACTTGTTTCCTTTTTACATATTGGAAAGGGACCCAAGATGTCTAATTGTACCCTGTCTAATGGGGAACCTGCGTAGTACTCTTGTAACGCAGATCGGTTGGTTTGTTTGCTTTTTTACTCACTGCACATTTTTGGCATGATCTCACATAGGTGGTAACATAATCTGTCATGCTATACCAGTAAAAGCTTTGTCTCAGGCGTCTTGGCTGAAACAGGTACAGGAGTAGAAGTTGTTGGCCTTAGGTTATGGCTTCCAATTATGCCCGAGGTTCTTGGTATGTATGTTTGGTCTGGTCGTGACAGTCTGGGGCTGTCCCCTCGACTGCACATCAGTCCTTACATAAGATTTTGACTAGGTACTGGCGCCGGCCTGGGGCTGTCCCCTCGGCTCATTGAGCGCCCTAGAAGTTGTGTGCAAGTTTCAGTCATTTCGGAGAACAGCCGTACCTGGTCTCTCATCATTTCAGATTGCTTCTCCATTGCTTCATCTTGCCTCCTTAGTAAGTCATTGGTCATTTCTCTGACATGCATTGAGAGGTCCCCCAATTCGGATTTAACCCTCTCTAGTACAGTAATGGTCTTTTCTTCCACTTCTGGCATTAATGTGTTATGGTCTTCCTGCAGATCCCCCATGATACCTGTCTTCTGTCCAGCTGTTTCCTTCTGACTAGCCTCGATTTTTGACATCTTTACAAGCTGAGCAACTCCTACGGGTCCACTGAAACTGTTAACACGTCAGGTGTAGGGTCAATCCAACACTCTTTGACAATGTCTAATTCTAGTCGTCGTATCCACTTCCTTGATAATAAACGATCTGGATGTATACCGTCCTTAAGGAGATGGAAATTAATGGATTGTCTACCCTCACCCCTGACCTTCACAATATCCAAGTGAAACTGGAGAGTATTTCTGCCTAATGTGTCATTCAAGTCACAAATATTCGATTGAGTAGCGTTACCTCCTCTTTGATATGATTATCAGTACTTTGGAAAGATTCAGGATGTCAATGACCAAGATGGGAGTTGTATGCCTGCATGAGCTGAGTATACAGGAATGGTAATGAACTTTAATGACCCTTGTTTCGAAGTTACAAATTTAATGAGTCTTTAAAATTGGTCCAGTATGTGAGCAGTTGCTGAACCTACTTTATTGTAACGCAGCTCTATGTGTTTATGTCTGTATTGTCCAACTTTCTGTGTAATGTCACACACTCCCAATTGTACATAAACAACAAGTGGTCTGGTTTCCTGGAATAATTTTTCAAGGTCTGGAATTGCCTTGTCAATAGCATATGCAGTTGTTGCCCCTGGGTATGTAAGGAACTGTAGTGGAATCCCTGTAGAATTTCTGTTTCTTCTGAAAGTATCTCAAAGGCTGTCTGAAATGAGTACTGGTAACTTTTCACAGGAAGTTGATGGCACCTTAAGTGGATTTTTTTCCAAGAAATTTGCTATGTTTTTTAGCTTATCAAATTGGAGATTAGTTATTTGTGACACAAAACCTATAACTGGCTCAGCACGGAGAAAGAGCATTTTCTCCAATCAATAAAAGGATACACAAAATATATGATATTAATAAACACTTCTGGCACCAATGTGGTGCTTTGGCAATGGTGTGGGTCCTAGTTTGGCAGCTTCAATCTGAGTTTAATTTTAGAACAACATACATGTAATTATTGACACGCCGAAACCGACGGCAAACACACAATAGCACTACACTATTCTATTCGAAAAACATCACATGAACATGTATGTTAGTTTATTTAGTGTAGTATCATAACTTGAAAAGTTTGTATCTTGACATCAAAACTGGAGTGTGTTAATCGTGGTAATTTTAATAATACATATAAACTGCACTTAACTTTAAAAATTCCAGGATCTTTCCAAATACAAGTACATATTCTTCTACTAGTATTTTATTTCATAAATGAAAGAAACTAAGAATTCGTTAAGAATTCGGACTTCTGCTTTAAATCTGTTACTTTTAAACTTGTATTTTTCTAACTAGCACGATTACACCATCTATAGCTAGTTCTTGACATGTAAGAATGCTTGTAATTGAATTAATAATTTCATTTTTAAACAAATGTTCATACGTTCATGTAGAACAAGTGCATACTATATACATGGATGAATGGGGAGTGGGTGGATGGGGAATCATGAATTTAGTAAATACTCCGCATGTGTGATAAATAACTTCCTTCGAAAGTAAGCAGTTTCATGTCTGTCTGTCACTGGATTGTCGCATGTGACGACGTCACAACAGTATTTCGAAGAATCCGATATAAATACTTTATAACATATATAAATCAAAAATCATATTTAATATGCCTGCAAAACGTTAATTGGATTATATATGTTTTCAAAGGATTGGTAGAGAAACATATGGCGTTTTTTATCAGAACTGAAGTTCTGTAGTCTGATTAAACAATGCAAATTTTAGAGCATGGCAAAAATGGACCTCTAAAGTATCAGATGTAGGATCAGGTGCCATGGAGTAGTAAATATCCCATTTCGACAGGTCACAACCACCGACCCTTCTTTTCACAATCTGCAAAAAACAGAAAAATCCGTGTATGATTCCATTTGTAAAAGAGTTTCCATAATATTAGATTAAAAACCCGACCAGTCCATAAATGAAAAAAAACCCATTAAATTAAATGTACCAAGAAATACTGGCAACTCAATAAATCATATCTATTAGGTCTGCATCAAGTCAGTGCTCAGTTACACCACAAAAATATTTCCCCCCCGCGATAAAGGAATAAATATAAGAAATATAATTTTTAATTTATTTGATTCCTCACGTACAATTTTGCTGAGCGGTCATCGCAAAATGGTTCTAAATGCTGAAATATATAAAAATTCCCACAAAAAATAAGATATCGTGAATTCAAAAACCTTATATCTTTCAGAAATCACAGTCTAGTTAGGAGGCTATGTAAGGGCATCAACAACAGTGGGAAACATGGGATAATTTGCATAACAGGCGAAGTCCGTTATGCTTAAATTATCCCATGTTTCCCACTATTGTTGATGTCCCTGACATGGTCTCCTAACTAGACAGGGATTCCTTATATTTCCATTTTTACTTGAAATAACAATCTTCTCCATGTGGTTCAGATGGGTTGTTTACCATATTTACGAAAGTGGAGTTCTCCGTGATAGTAGACTGGTGACTTGCTTTAGATCCGGAGATAATTCATTATATATTTTAATTGTTTGTAAAAATATATATCATATTTAATTACTTAGTAAACAATCAAACAATGCATCTATTTCTTCCTCAGTATATTTATACGCCAGTCATATACATGTACCATACGTATACAGGCAGGTTGACATTTGACCTTTCAGTAGTATTTCAACTTAAAAAAATTTCTAAGTCTTCACTTTAATAAATTTATTTATGTATTTATTAAAAAAAAACTACTTTATGGAATGGTATGGTATTTTTAAATTGTTATAACAAATGAGTCTTTTCAACAATTGTAGAAAGAAAAGAAAATATCACTGATGAAAACCAATGTTCCGTGATGAAGCTTAAAAACAATAAATATGTACTTTGCGGCACGTGTCTTGTGTAATTAGCTTCTTTTTGTGATCATTATCAAATTTTAAAACAGTTTTCACTAAAAAACACAAAACATTGGCAAAATGACCATTGAGATAGAAGGGAGAGCCGTTGGAACGTTGATATCTAGACCATCAATGCACCACGTTTTACTCACTTTTATTTTAGTGTTTAATTATCTTCGATATTACTTTTAAAAATTATCAATTAATATCAAAACCCATTTAAACACATTTTTCTGTAGGCTGTGCTTCATTTTTTATCGCCAATTTATCATAATTTGAAAGTTTTGAAGAAAAGTTAACCAAACCGGAAGTGACTTTATCTTCGTCTTAAGCCAAAATTTCGCGTCACACCAGGTTAATAGAGTGTTAAATTGTCCTGAAACAATCTTAGATACATGAAAACAAACAATTTCAATCTTATGAAAATGATAAGAAATCGCTGCTCGTGACAGTCTTATATCAGCTCAAGCAGTCTGAATCATTCTTAAAGCGGTGCACGTACGTGCTAAACACCCTAGGATAATGATTAAAAGGCGTTTGTGTGATGATGTCCGGTCAAATTCTCGGATCTGAATCTCGTTGCACACATTTGGAATTGTTTTAAGGAATGTCAACCCCCCCCCCCCTCCACACAATTTCAATGGTTTGGAAAGATCTATGCAGTACATGTAGGTGTGGCAGCAGATGGGCTAATCTCTTATTCATGGGTACATGGTATCCGACAATAAAGATTGTCTTGTAGTAATTAGAGCGAGTGGTGGTCTTACTCCATAAAGATTTTTTTGTTTGAATTTTCATTTTGAGGGCACATCATTTCCTTGACATTTTGCTTAAAATTCTGACAAGATACTTATATGTACATAAAATTCACGCAACATCGAACTTAAATATACATCATTTACCACGAATTATAGAAATTATTGATTGTATGCATTTGTTCTTTAAAACTTAAAAAAATGTTAGGTGAACACTTACAAGTTTGGTTCAGTGTATACTTGTACAGAGAAATTTACATGCCACAGGAGAAATTAACAAGCTTTACTTTTGTAGTGTTTATCATAGGGAAACAATTGGAAATGGATTGATTGATTGATTGTATATTGTTTAACGTCCCTCTTGAGAATTTTTCACTCATATGGAGACGTCACCGATGCCGGTGAAGGGCTTCAAATTTAGACCTATACTCGGCACTCAGGGCCATTGAGCAGTGAGGGTTCTTTATCGTGCCAACGCCTACCGCGACACGGGACCTACGTTTTTAAGGTCATATCCGAAAGACCCGTGACTTTCACTTCTAGTGCCGAGCGCTTGGCGAAGGAACAGTCACTACCTTTGTTTACGTCTTAGGTATGACGCGGCGCCGCGATCGAGAATCGAACCCGGGCCTCCCGATCACGAAGCGAACGCTCTACCACTAGGCTACCGTGACCGGTGAATTGGAAATGGAAATAAAATATAATGCTAAAGTAAAAAAAAAAAAAAAAGAACAAGAGGCCCATGGGCCACATCGCTCACCTGAGTAACTTGGGTGATGCAGTTCTTTACCAGATTTCCCCCTTTGCTATACCTATCATGCCTACTACCCCTTTCCCTTTTATGATTTTAAAACTTAAAAATATACACTACCCCAGGATGCTTCCACATAAGTTTCAGCTTTCCTGGCCCAGTGGTTCTTGAGAAGAAGATTTTTAAAGATTTGTTCTATATATCTCTATGTAAAAATTGGATTCCCTATTGTGGCCCCGCCCTACCCCCGGGGGTTATAATTTCAACAATCTAATATCTACACTACCCAAACATGCTTCCACATAAGTTTCAGCTTTCCGGGCCCAGTGGTTCTTGAGAAGAAGATTTTTAAAGATTTGTTCTATATATTTCTATGTAAAACTTGGATTCCCTATTGTGGCCCCGCCCTACCCCCGGAATCATGATTTTAACAGTTTAATATCTACACTACCCAAGGATGCTTCCATATACGTTTTTGCTTTCCTGGCCCAGTGGTTCTTGAGATAAAGATTTTTAAATATTATTTCTATATATTTCTATGTAAAGCTTGGATTCCCTATTGTGGCCCCGCCCTAACCCCGGGGTCATGATTTTAACAATTTAATATCTACACTACCGAAGAATGCTTCCACATAAGTTTTAGCTTTCCTGGCCCAGTGGTTCTTGAGAAGAAGATTTTTAAAGATTTGTTCTATATCTTTCTATGTAAAACTTAGATTCTCTATTGAGGCCCCGCCCTACCACCGGTGGTCATGATTTTAACAATAAAATATCTACAATACCCAAGGATGCCTCCACATAAGTTTCAGCTTTCCTGGCCCAGTTGTTCTTCAGAAGAAGATTTTTAAAGAGTTGTTCTATATATTTCTATGTAAAATTTGTATTCCCTATTGTGGCCCCGCCGTACTACTGGCGGTCATCATTTTAACAAATTAAAATCTACACTACCCAAAGATGCTTCCACATAAGTTTCAGGTATCCTGGGTCAGTGGTTCTTGAGAAAAATATTTTTAAAGATTTGTTCTATATATTTCTATGTAAAGCCTGATTCTCTATTGAGGCCCCGCGCTACCACCGGCGGTCATGATTTTAACAATAAATATCTACAATACCCAAGGATGCTTCCACATAAGTTTCAGCTTTCCTGGCCCAGTTGTTCTTCAGAAGAAGATTTTTAAAGAGTTGTTCTATATATTTCTATGTAAAACTTGTATTCCCTATTGTGGCCCCGCCCTACTACTGGCGGTCATGATTTTAATAATTTTTTATCTGCACTACCCAAGGATGCTTCCACATAAGTTTCAGCTTTCCTGGCCCAGTGGTTCTTGAGAGAAAAATTTTTAAAGATTTGTTCTATATATTTCTATGTAAAACTTGGATTCCCTTTTGTGGCCCCGCCCTAACCCCGGGGTAATGATTTTAACAGTTTAATATCTACACTACCCAAGGATGCTTCCATATAAGTTTTTGCTTTCCTGGCCCATTGGTTCTTGAGATGATGATTTTTGAATATTTGTTCTATATATTTCTATGTAAAGCTTGGATTCCCTATTGTGGCCCCGCCCTAACCCCGGGGTCATGATTTTAACAATAAAATATCTACACTACCAAATAATGCTTCCACATAAGTTTCAGCTTTCCTGGCCCAGTGGTTCTTCAGAAGAAGATTTTTAAAGATTTGTTGTATATTTTTCTATGTAAAACTTAGATTCTCTATTGAGGCCCCGCCTTACCACCGGCGGTCATGATTTTAACAATAAAATATCTACAATACGCAAGGATGCTTCCACATAAGTTTCAGCTTTTCTGGCCCAGTTGTTCTTGAGAAGAAGATTTTTAAAGAGTTGTTCTATATATTTCAATGTAAAACTTAGATTCTCTATTGAGGCCCCGCCTTACCACCGGCGGTCATGATTTTAACAATAAAATATCTACAATACCCAAGGATGCTTCCACATAAGTTTCAGCTTTTCTGGCCCAGTTGTTCTTCAGAAGAAGATTTTTAAAGAGTTGTTCTATATATTTCTATGTAAAACTTGTATTCCCTATTGTGGCCCCGCCCTACCACCGGCGGTCATGATTTTAACAATTTAATATCTACACTACCCAAAGATGCTTCCACATAAGTTTCAGCTTTCCTGGCCCAGTGGTACTTGAGGAGAAGATTTTTAAATATTTGTTCTATATATTTCTATGTAAAGCTTGGATTCCCTATTGTGGCCCCGCCCTAACCCCGGGGGTCAAGATTTTAACAGTTTAATATCTACACTGCCCCAGAATGCTTCCACATAAGTTTCAGCTTTCCTGGCCCAGTGGTTCTTGAGAAGAAGATTTTTTAGTGACCCCACCCTATTTTTGTCTTTTCTTGATTATCTCCCCTTATAAGGGGACTTGGCCCTTCATTTTAACAAATAACAGATGCTTTGTACCACGCTTGGTTAAAATTGGCCAACTGGTTCTTGAGAAGAAGTCGAAAATGTGAAAAGTTTACAGACAGACGGACAGACGGCCAGCTAGACGGACGGACGGACGACGGACAAAATGTGATCAGAAAAGCTCACTTGAGCCTTCGGCTCAAGTGAGCTAAAATCATTCCAAAATGTATTAATCGTGGATTTTACTTCTGGATATATATTATTCTATCAAGTTTCATTTCTACTTTCCGGATTATTATCAAATAGGGAAATAAGTAAAGACGGAAATACATATAGTGCCAAGCGTACCTGCACAAATAAAAAAATATCGCCCGCACCAAAGATAAGTACATGTAGGTCATTATTTGATGCAGTGTAAATTAAACAGGGAAGTACATGTTTCAATCTACCAAGATTCAAAATCCACCAATAAAAATAATTGCAAGTTTTCGTCTTGCCGTCTCTGATTTTCTTAGCTAAATAGGTATGCTTGTGGAAAGTTTCTTTAGAACTTAGAGGGATTTGGATTATAATTTCCCCTGTCTTATTGAACGTTTAAGGTAAGTCTTTGATACTTTTTACTGAATAATTACTTTATATATCATTTACATCCATCTTTTTTGCTGTTCGTAGCCGAAAAGGTCTTTTTTTTTACTCTTTTCAGGTGGGGATCTTGGAATTTTTTTTCCCTAATTGAAAATTACTCCGACCCGTAATTGAAGAATTGACGGTTTCTGGATTTTGCTCTATCTGTCCGTATGTCTATCGTTTCGTCCCCTACAAATTTGACCATCCCAATAACTTTTGATTGGGCAAAATGGACTTCATACTTTACAGATATATTTTTGTGCCCAAACCTTTTCCGGGTGCCACCATATCTGACCTCTTGACCTAACTTAAAAAAACCTTTATATTATTTTACAAAACGTTAACCCTGGCGATAACCTTTGAACAGTTAGGGTAGGGCTTTAAGGTTTCGTCAAAGGTCAACATGACTAAAAAATAGCTCCCAAACTATGTGTGGTATAAAGTCAAAACGTTTACAGTTATATCATCGATCAATAGATAGAATGTATCACTTGATAACAAATATCTTTCAACAATATATTTTTTTTAGAAAAACTGTATCAGAAAATGTGCATATTTTAAAAAGATGCACCTGCTTAATTCTGTCCTTTTTGTGAAAACCAACATTGAAGAAATAATATATTTTTATCATTGAAGGGCAAGTTGGGCTTGAACGGTCTCTGAAAGGCTGTTATTGAAAGTATGGCATGTATAAAGACAAGACCCCTATAGAATCCGCCATTTTCAATGTACTTTCACTTTCAAGTCTTACCATTTGGACAAAATAAACAGGGAAAACAAATTTCCAGAGGCTATCCAAGTCCAACTTGTCTTTTATTGATAAACATATTTTGTTTCTGCAATGATGGTTTTCACTAAGAGCATGGAATTAATAAGTTGTATTTTTTGAAAATATATGCATTTTTAAGAAGAATTTTTCTCAATTAATTTTACTCCAAATATTTTTTTTTATCAAGAGAGACTTTCTATTTGTTTATCAATGAAAACTTTATAAACTGTAAAAGTTTTAATTTTATACCTCACATAGTTTTGGGTCTTTTGTAAAAAAAAAAATGACATGTTGATCTTTGACGAAACCTTAACATGAGTTTTCATCGCGACAAAACTTTTCAAGATTATAAACATTTTTGAAATTTTTACCTTTGTTTTGAAGTTTTACCAACATTAAAAATAATTGCCTTTGAGGTTAACTTTTGTACAGATACATGCAGTGCATGTACTACTGCTTTCGTATTTCACATGTGTATTTAATTCTGACAAGACCTTCATTTTGATACAAACAATTTTGACCTTTTGACCTTGATCTTGGAATTTAACTTGCATTTTTAAAACTACAACATATGCAATAAGGACGAGTGTTTCACAAACATATCTGATTTCTGTTTCAAAGGTGAAAAGAATCTTATTTTATTGCAAATAAATGTAGTATTATTTTCTTTTTTATTTTCATTTTATTTTATTTTTATTTCTTATTCATTAAAAAAAGATTAACGTCATAGGCGATAAGGAAATTATTAAATAGTTTCTTAAAACGAGATTTGTTACATAAGATGTGAGTGTTGAATTCATTAAAGTTTCTGTCCAATTGGTTTTAAAATTGTTTATGCTTTAAAAGAATGTCAATCTGTATGTTTACTTTTTTTATATAGATCACTTAACACACACCTTCTGATTCGTCAGTGAATCAACTCTGGACTAGATTTTTTTGTACTTCCGCGTTTGCAATGGCTACCCTGTGGTGGATTTGGCTTGTATTGTTACCTGGCGTTACTAACTGTTACGGTATGTTACTGATATATCTTATTTGGTAGAATTCAAGGATATATTCACTCCCCATCCGCTTCAGGCCTGAAGTATTATAATAAGTTTTATATTTGTTCATTATACCTCTACCGATTTTTTTCCTAAATAAAGGTTAAGCATTAAATTGTGAATAACTCCCTAGAAATGTCTGTGAAAGGACTAATCCCCGTGCGTCAGTCAAATGAAATAATTCCTGTTTCGGAAGCTAATTCGTCGGTTATCTGTAATCCTCAAGATTTTAATTTTGTATTGGTCTAATACCCGAGTTTTAGTCCGGAAGCTAATTCCCTGTCATTCGTAATTTGACTTTTTTTTCAAGTCAGTTGTGTTATGCTTTTCACCTATTCTCACATAATCCGTCCATATGCGCTATTTGCATGTCGCAAGCACTTTAAATTACATAAGTATTAAAATAACTGTTAAATTTTGTAGTATTTTGTTTGTGACTACGTCTAATTACCAAACCAACACAGTTAAATGATACTACGCTGGTTAAAACCTCCCTGGGATCCACGTATATAGTCTAAAATGTGGCTTTTATATCTGTCGCTCGGGCAAAGGGCAAAGTTTGGACCATTCAGTAAAACACAGCAATTATATTTTATGTTAAAAGTCATGACTTTTACATGTAACAATGCATAAATATACTGAATTTTCGCACTTTAAAATATTTGTCTCTAGTGAAATGTTAAGAAAGTGTAAAATAACTATGTCGCAAAATTTGGTTAATTTACGTTATCAAAATACACATGTATCATTATTTGTTTAAATAGCATAAAAAGGATCTAAAAACATAAAATATCTACTAGAATATCCAACAAAGTCCATAAAATGCAACCAGAATCAAAGAAAAGTTATATGACAGAATACTTACAAAAACACATTGGTCTTGTAACCAGAGGTGAGTAGTTCGTTTTAAGGATGTGTTTTAAGATATCAACGATACTTTAAGAATACGAGTATAAGTGTCTTTGCATACCAATTTATTTATTCTTCCTGACGTACCAAAAACGTAAAATATCAAAACGAGCATTGACACATTTTACACTAATAAAACTGATAAAAAGTTATTTACGTTATCAGTAGAAAACATACATGGTACATATCTTGCAAATAGGACGTCGGAAAAATACGGAACCATGCAGGAAACGTTATTGGTTTTATCTCGAGGGCATCTTAACATCACCGAACTTCCGATGTAGATCTGATGCAGGAAGCGCCATCATATACCGTAAATTACGTGTGACCTTTACCAACTTTCAAATACATGTATTTCTTTATTGATTCGTCAAGAATGCATTCTTGGTGTGAATTTTAATTGATTTTACAAACAATGTGTACTTCTTTTTATTTGAAGCAATAGTTCACGCAATAAATCTCTGTTCATTGGTGACATACTGAAGCAAAACTTTCATAACGTAAATTACAGTAAAAATAACGTAAAAATATGCTTTAAATGCCTTCCGCTGTAATTACATGTATATTTCATAAACTTCGTTCATCAGAGATGGTAAGGTCAAAAGAAGAAATTGAAAAAGCATATTGGGAGTGAAAGAAGATAAAATAGGAAGAAACGTATCTAGAAAAATAAAGGAAAAACATTCTGAAAGCAGATCTTGCGTTATCATAATATATCTATGAGTAAATCTCTGAACAGGATGAAAAATAAATAGTATTTGAGGCATTTTATGCCACTAGGTAGTTGAAAATGCTGCATGCCATTTAAATGGGTAGAAATAAGTTCAAGAAAATATTAATTTTTGGTTTGAATATCAATGGAATTTTAATTTACGTTATCAATCTACTTCTTTATGAGAAATGATTTAGAATTTTCACAGTTTCTTACCAAAGAAAATTTTAAAATCCTTTTCTCTTCAGGATTCAAAAAAAATTAAATCGAACCGAAATTCAGTTTTAAAATCGTTAGCGGAAAAGAATAGAATTATTTCAGGTGAAAAATAAGATTAAAGCAAACAACATTTGTTAATAACAAATTAGGAGAAAAACATCTGCACAAAAACAAAATTTTTGAAATATTTTTTTAGTACAGACATAGTTCTAAAAAACCCAGATAGAAATGAATATTCATTTTGGCAATAAAAAAAACTTTTTGAGTGGGTCAAATCGACCTAAGAAAATAACGTAAACTACAAAGGAAAATACCCTACCTTTATTACTTATTGAATATTTTTGTTATCGTGCATGCTTAAGTTCTAATATTTTGAAAAAAAAAATTCTCCAACGTTTTGTTTGCTTAAAAACATAGATTTCCCCCCAAATTAATGACTTTTTTTTAATGAAAGCCAGGCTGCATCTGGACGGATTATGTGTGAAAAGGTGTTTTACAGTAAACATTTCGAGTGTATCTGTTCAATTCTAGTGTTTGGAATGTTTAACAAAAACGAATTTTTATATTCATTGTATGGGACCTTAAAAATATTCAATTTCGTCCTAATGCTATCTAGATAAATAAACAGATTATCACTACAAAAGGAAGTAGGAAGTTTTAAAATGCTAGCTCCTCTTGAATATTAAAGTGAGGCAATCCTTGGCTTGTCGCATAAACGGTTGGAAACCTTATTCAGGATAACGGTAAATTTTGTAGCCCCTTATGTAAGGTTCCTTATTCTGGCCAATCAATGAGTGTAGCAACTTGGACTATGAAAAGGTCAGACAATGCAGAGGCCTCTAAAAATCAGGCCATAACTGGTTTGACGAACCTTAAGTAAACTTTAGATTTTAATTTTTCTCTCAAAAATATGTGAAGAATTGGTACTATAAAATACTTGATTCGGGACACTTACTTAAGTGAGAACTCCACATGATTTTACCTTAGAATTCTGGATTGTTTAATGAACGACAATTTATAAATTCATTATAAGTCTCATATACCAATTTCTTATCATAGCAATCAGTGACTTGTTTTACCATGTTTTGGGGAATTTAACTTACTAAAGACAAATTTAAACAAGAGGCCCATGAGCCACATCGCTCACCAGTGCACTGTGTCTAAGGGACTAAGGAAGGGGACTGTGATTTTAACA
Organism: Saccostrea cuccullata; assembly: GCF_032062105.1. Taxonomy (NCBI): domain Eukaryota; kingdom Metazoa; phylum Mollusca; class Bivalvia; order Ostreida; family Ostreidae; genus Saccostrea; species Saccostrea cuccullata. The sequence continues at coordinate 202,916 of NW_026927699.1, read as the reverse complement.
AACATGAATACTTGAATCTACAGTAACAAAAATGCCTGGATATTTCTTTGATTAACTATGGCCTTTTTTCCCTTTAAGTCTGTTAAGATTGTTAATACCTTTCGTGTTTAACGTTGATGATTATTGTCTCCTGAGTTAATATCAGACAGGATTGCATACCATGCATGACAACTAAAATAAGATTTTCTTATATCATCATGGGCATCCATCATGTCATCAGCATCACCATTTAATATTCAGTGTTATTATATGATTGAATAATTTTACTCTCTCCGATTGTCTGAAATCCAACAATGTTAGAAAAATGCTACGTTATCTTGACCTTCATGTGACATTTCGGGTCAGTATTATAGGGTTATTGAACTTATATTGGTGAATATTGGCACGAGTTGGCTGTTCAAATGCACGAGCTTGCGAGTCTATGTCTACATTTTTAAAGTATAAATCTACAATTTTATTTCACAGTGAAATGGAAATATAAGGAATCACTGTTTAGTTTTGAGAGTATGCCAGGGACTTCAACAAAAGTGGGAAACGTGGGATAATTTTTGCATAACGGGCGAAGCCCGTTATGCAAATTTTCCCATTTTTCCCACTATTGTTGATGCCCTGGCATACTCTCAAAACTAGACAGTGATTCCTTAGATAATTATTCCAACAAAAAACCCTCAAATTAATGATTTTTTAGTATCAGTATTCAAAATAACGTCTGTCCTGTTAGCGTTCAATATCGCATCATTCCGATGACCCTACCGAGTGATATGATTTGCTTATAAATTTAGGTTTTAATGGGTCTAATACGTACCTTATTCTAATGAATTAATTTATTTTAGTGTGAAAATAAACTTGTCTTACAGTACCCGCATCGTTATTCTTTACAGGATACACGATACGATAGGATACACGCACGATACGATAGGACACACGCACGATAGGACAGGATACACGCACGATAGGATAAACGCAAAACACGATACACGCAAAACACGATAAAAGCAAAACACGATATACCTTATAAACGATCTTCACGTTAGGATAAACGCAAAACCTGATAGGATTGTTTCAAAATGCGGAACGTTTTCTGACAAGACCAAAGATTATTTTATTTAGATACTAAAATATTTTAATTTAGATACTTGCAAAGCTTCAAATCTAAATTATAAAGTACATTTAATTATTATAATAAAAAAATGTTGTTTATTTATATATATTTTTATACAAAGATTAAATGGATTATTATGAAATAGAGACTGTGATTTTTTTTAATTTCTACTCAAGGGTGTGAATTTACGATTATTTATGTAAATGTTGAAATTCTTATTTTAAGGTTGAACTATGACTCGTTTAATTATGGATATTTTAACATACATGTAATTGTTGCACAAAAATCCCTTACATAATCAATTATGTGTCATTTCTCACGGGTACTATTATAGATTTAAAAAACTCTATGAATAGATTTATTATTTATGAAAAAAATATTTACGTTTGTACCTGATAAATTTATAAAGTTATTTCACAGAAGAAATTTCCGTAATAAATTAAATATTTGTATTTAATTTCTAAAGCTTACAATCTGCGGTGTATCCAAAATTCGCAATTAAATATTAAAATGTAAGAAAAAAATACATGTAGAAGACCGGCCGAAAGAAAGGTTTAAAAAATCGGCTTTAAAGAACTATATAGTTCAAATTAATTTCCTGAGTAGAAATATAAATAAATGTTAATATAATGGCGCTTTGAATTAATACATGTAAACTGTGAATTTAGTTTTGGTAGAAAAATTCTTGTTAGGCGAATGCATACTGGTAAGCTTATGATATAAAGTGATCATTTCTACAAGTTTTTAAGCTTAAGGAAAGTCCATACTTTTTCGTATCTGGTATTAATTTTAAATACCAATTAAATTCTGGTTACTAGTATCACTTGTCAACTGAAATAAAATCTCTTTGGTTGATTGAAAATTATTGAGCAAGTATACATTTGTTTATTATAGTGTTATTGTATTTTGCATAACATTTAATATACTAGTACATTAGTTCTGGAGATTAACACTTTATCCATAGGATCTATATGTCATCTATATATGTCATTTAGTACATACACAGGCACAGAGTTCTTAATTGCCTTTATGTACCCAAAGCTTTTTGATTTAAAAAAAAAACTGGCGATCTATATTTAACAATTTTAAGGCTGAATCATCTTTTTAAATCTTAGGGTTTTTTAAAGATTGCAAAGAATAATTAATAAAAAAGGATATAGGCGTATATACATTTTCAAAAGGCTAGTTTGTTAAATTTATCTGGTCAACCATAATAAAGTATGTGTTTTTGTTAACTTCAGATATAACTCTTTATAGTTTTAAAGAAAAAATGGCATATAAACTGTTTAGATTTTGAGAATTTTAAAAAATAAAAATATTTTGATTTTTTTTTCTGAAAGATGTGGACAGATCCAACATCACTTTGTTAATGTTTTTCAAAAGAGATTTCAAATATCCTCTTGGCAAATGAATAAATACAAGAACATGCTCTACATGTACAAACAATTTCTAAAACGAGGTAAAAAGATTGACAAACAAGTTGATGAAACAAGAACATCAGCAGTCTCGTTTAAAGTCATCAATTCGTAAGTTCTATGATCGATACAATGACTTTGTCAGCAAGTACAATTTATTACTGAGTCAGATGCTGACTGACCTTTTTCATACTTATTGTTAGTCCAGTATTCATGCGCTGAAATGACATCGGATTTTGCTGTTATTTTCCCATTCAAGACAAGGGACACACGGCGGGTGTGACCGGTCAGCAGGGAATGCGCACTCCTCCATGGCACCTTATCCAATCTCATGTTTTGGAGGTTCGTGTTAGCATTTCTCCTGTTTTGTATTGTTTTATTCACTTTTGATCTTGAAAACGGTTCGTTATCTCCATATGATTCATTGATTTTTATAAGTTTTAACATGAAGATGATGTGATTTGGTGCATAGCATAATAAAATACTGTAAACGTACCGTATAAGTAGAATTTTTAGCGAGGATTTAATTTTGGCATTATTGGCGAGGACGCTGACATCGCTTAAATTGAATATCGCTAAAAATTAATTGCGTATTATTCGTAATGTTTTCTTTAGTTTACATTTTAAAATCGCTAAAATTACTTCTCGCATAAAATAAAATACCAGATTTTATGTAGGAATCGCTAAATTTGCGTCTCGCTAAAAATTCCACTTATACGGAATATATATTGGCGGTGTATTCTTTTTAGCGCCTTTGGCGGATAGAAGCTTCCGCTAAATGAAATACAACTCTAAATGTCTTGCACATTTACTCATAAATAACTACATTAAAGAATGCGCTAAATCAAATTTCCGCTAACTTGTTCAAAAATAAATTTCCGCCAAATATCGTACACGCCAAATATAATACATTACAGTATATCACACTTCTTTATGTTCAATTTTAGCTGTTGAATTTTTAGAAGTATAATGTACTCTGAGATATGTTGTATGAAATTAACTTGCAAATATATGTCTTTTATGGGTATATTATCCATAGGCAACGTAATTTATAAGAGGCTTCTAAAACAACAATCTCAGTGATCTGTCTTTTGCATAATTGCTAATTCTGTCTTCGAATTAAATATCTTCCTCGAAATAGGACACTATATGTGTATTAAGAAGAATTTGTATAATGGTATTTTTCATCTACCGTAAAAAGATAAGTTCTGAAACTTAACAAATTACATGTAACAGAAATGGAAAATGACATTAGATATCGAAGTAATAGTATGACAGACCAAGAGTTCATTTTTATTTGCAAAGTTAGTGTCTAAGAAAATCTCAGAAGAGAGAGAGAGAGAGAGAGAGAGAGGTTACAGCAACCAATTGTCAGGTGTCTGTGGGCTAAAAGTGTTGAAAAAGGAAGTCTTTTGAGGAATTTATAGATATCTGTGAAAGTTAAACATTATTTAATCAGATGTAAATATTTGCCCGTTTGGGGGGATTTTTATACATGTATCTTTATCAGACGTTCTCGATATCTCAGGGGATCCGGGTTAGAATAGGTCCTCAGTACCCCCTTGCTTGTCGTAAAAGGCGACTAAATGGGGCGGTCCTTCGGATGAGACCGTATAAACCGAGGCCCCGTGTCAACACAGGTGTGGCACGATAAAGATCCCTCCCTGCTTAAAGACCGCAAGTGCCGAGCATAGGCCTAAATTTGTTTATTTGTTTTAATTTTTTCAATTTTTATTTTTAATTATTTATTTTTAGTCCTTCACCGGCAATGGTGACATCTCCATTTCAGTGAAATATTCTGGAGAGGGACGTTAAACAGTATACAATCAATCGGTATCTCGATTTATCGTATATAGTTAAAAAGTATGTATTTCAAAGAAGAATGCATTCAGTCATATCATGTAAGTTAAATGTGAGAGCTAAGGGAATTGAATTTATAAAGTGAAATTATGTTGCTTTTCTAACTTTTATGCGATCTTTTTTGGTTTTGTAAACATTTTCAAAATTGAATTCAAATGATTTAAAGTGCTAATTTCGGAGGCCTTCATACAAGCTTATGGTTATCAGAAACATATGCATCATACCAGATTCGGAACAAAATCTTTGAATGAGAAAAAACACGCAAAATATAGTCATAAATTTATGCTCCTCAATAAATTTGTATTATTCGTTGGGATTCTGCAAGCAAAAAACCCCTCCATACCAGGTACATCGATTACGTTGCCATTTTTAAGTTATGCTTTCAAATATGTTGAAAGTTTGAAAGTATAAAAAAAATATCAGGAGACACAGATATAAGGTTTTATTTTATAACAAGAGGCCCATGGGCCTTATAGGTCACCTTTGTATCATGTTACAACTTTCCAACAATTAAATTTGATTCATGTTTTAAACTAGAGGCCATGAAATTCACAATTTTGAAAGAAGCACCATTGCTTATCATAATTATACACTCAGCATGCTTATTTTGATTACTTAAAACCCAGAGGTAGATCAGAGTAACAAAGAGAAAATGCATTTTTACTTTTAGTGAATTTCAGGGCCCCTGGATCAGGACTTCTTCTGTTAGGGCGGGTCCACAATTGAGCTCCCCATCCCATAGGAACCACTGACCCTGGGGCCACATCTTTAAAATTTTGAAAATTTTTTAAAATTTTATTTCATCATGCTGTTGATTTATACCAAAGTGCAGACTTCAAAGCATTAAATTATTTCAGACTATGTTACCCCCCCCCCCCCAAGTACCTCTGTCCCAGGGGACAGGAAATTTACCACTTTTGGAATAAGCAGGGTTTTTTTTCAGAAATATATACTAAGATCATTGGCATTATACCCAATAACAAAGGAAAAGATTTTTAAAGAATTCAAGCATTTCCCAATACAATAATCTCTAACCCAG